>NW_019154104.1:715284-813649 GCF_002288905.1 Enhydra lutris kenyoni
CCTTCTTCCTCCTTCTTCCTCCTTCTTCTTTCTTCTTTCTTCTTCTTCTTCTTCTTCTTCTTCTTTCTTCTTTCTTCTTCTTCGAGATAGAGAGCAAGCATGCACAAGCAGGAGGAAGAAGAAATAGAGGACCAACTAATTGACACACAAGGGTTCAAACTTGACATGATAACCATCTCAAGAATACCTCCATTTTTTAAAAAGTGTAGAAGAACAATATATAATCTAAACAAATACGTCTCTGCAGACTGAGGAGGGCCACGGGGGACTCCTTAACCACTCAGGCAAGAGTTAATTTCACCTGCACAAAGCTCTGGGGGCCAGTAGTAATCTCAGCTGGAACTTCTCTGGGCTGGCTGTCTGGTGTGCGTAAACGATATTCGTAATCAGAGTGCCGGGTCCTCAAAGCTGGGTCACGATCCTATTCACTGACGGTACAGATGAGACAGTGGACATTCACTCATTCATTCAAGAAAGAATTATTGAGCTACTAGGTCTCAGGCACTGTTCGAGAAGGCAAGAGATGAGCAAATCAAATACCATCCTGGCCTTCGTGGAGCTTCCCATCTAGTAGGGGAGATACTTGTTAATCAGATAATCATGTATATTTTCTCTGTAAATACACATTCCCTCTCTCTAAATACACATTTTACAAGCTGTCGTAAGTGCTTAAGAAAGGAGAAGTATCGGGGTTATAAAGGCATAGAACAGGGGAGCCTGGGGCCCTCTCAGTCCGGGAGTTTGGGAAAAGCTTCCGAAAATGAGGACATGTCCTTCCCTCTCCTCAGCCTTTTGGGTAGGAGAGCTAGGAAATCTGGATTGCCCTACTGCAGCTGGGCAGTGAAAATGAGTCATTCCAGGAATTGTCCACCAAATAGCCACTTTTCTCACTAGTAGAGCCAAAAGCCCATAAGATTGCATTCTTGCTTTCCTGTTTCTTTCACGGCCCCTAGGAAATTGGCTGAACCAAGATGTACTTCAGCTGGGAGAGACTATGGATGGAATCCATCAGTTTGTGAGCACTAGGAGAACATAGCCCGTTCTCTATGCCCGTGACTGAGCAGCCAGGGCTGGCCTTGTTCTGCAGCACAGAGCCTCTCAACCTGTGTGCTGTGGGTACCCCTCCCTTCTCGAGATGGTAATTGGGTGGCCAGAGCCCCAAGACCAGATGTCTTCTATTTACTTCAGTATGCTGTACAAATACCATCCTTCATGTTTTCCAAGACAAACGTTGGACATCACTGCCTAGCAGATTCCTGGATGTGCCTTCTTCCTCCAAAAGCTCTTACAGTTTAGCATTCCTAGCTGTGGATACATCTGATGGGATTTTCCTGTTTCCCCAGCCTGCACAGATGTCTTCCAAGGACAGCTCTCTGGTGTGGATTGCTGTGAATGAAGACGGTGTCAGCATCCTGGACCACAGCACTATGGTAGGAAAGAATGAGGGCTGGCAGTCTGACCCTTCCTTCTCCTGAACAGCACCTTTTCTTCTCCTCTGTGGACTCAAAGAGCTGAGCTAAGTGACCATGGTTTCCCAACCCACCCTACCCAAGCCTTGCTTTCCTCTAGGCTAGACACAGCTTATAGACATTCAAGATGTAGATCTCCAAGTTAGGACCACTTCCAAGTTCTCCCTTTTTGGTTAAGGCTATTTATGCTTGGAATAGACAGGGGGTGCTGGTTCATCTCCGGAGGCAGGTGGGAAGTTTCCCCAGAACTGACTGGCTTCTTCTCACAGCAAGTGCACGTCACTTACCCCTACTCTTCAGTAATGACCTTCGGTGGCTGCCGGGATGACTTCATGCTTGTGATTAGATCCATTCCAGACCAGAGCTCTGGAAAAGGCCACATTGAGAAGTTGCTCTTCCGGATGGCTGCTCCCAAGGTGGGTCTGACAGCTGTTAAAACATGATACTCGGATCTCTCTAGAATGAGGAGGTGGGCTTGAAGTTAAGGAAGCTGGGTTATGACGGCCTCTATGAGGGCCCTTCCCCAGGTAAAACTCTGGTCTTGGCTGTAATCAGTCCTCCAAAGGGTTCAGGTAGGGCTGCAGCTCCGAGTCCCTGCCGAGCTGGTGGGTGTGGGGCTGGCTGAGAGGGCATGCACTCTGGTCCAGCAGCTCCCCTGCCCTCCACGTGGTATTTTCAGCCCCCGCAGCCCAGCACTGCACAGGCTGGAGGCGGGTGCCCACTCGCTGCTCTTGCAGCAGACCGGGGGCCAGGGCAGCCAGCTGCCTCCCCTGTGTGCTCTTCTGGCTTCTGCCAACACAAGTCCCCAGGTGGGACAGTCTGCACATGCTCCCCCTTCCTTACGGTCTTAAAGTCCATCCCAGAGACCGATTCTGCTTTAAGGGCTTTGTATCCTGCTTGGTGCAGGAGATACAGACTAGCAAAAATACAAAGACTCCAAAACCCAAGTTCTGATTTATAGTTTCTGACTCCCTTCTGAGGGTAAGTGGAAACCCTGTTGTTTTAATCCTAAAATTGGAGTTTCCCCAACCTCCTCCTTTTAATGCTGCCCCTGCCAAAGGAGAGGATACACAGACACTTCCTCCAGGGAGGCCCACTTCCCTGGCTTGGAGGTGAACAGAGTATCGCCCCTCCTGTTCTCAGGAGGGTACTCTGCATCAGTGGCCCTTCAGACCAACAGGCACCCACTTCACTGGGCCTCTGAACCTCCCAGAAATGATCCCCTTTCAACATTTTCTCCCAGGTATTTTTAAGAGATAAGAAACTGAAGCCCAGGAAGGTTATGCACCCAGTATAGCAGCTAGTATGTGAGAAAGCTGGCATGAAAGCCAAGGCAGGTTGAATTCCTTTGTTTCTGTTGTCTCAAGATTGCAGAGGCTACGTTCATCATGGCCAGCTACATGAACCATTGCTCCGTGACTGTGAACCCCCCAACAGCCCGCCCACTGCCCACCAGCTAGGGGAACCGGAATGACAGCAGTTCTTTGCTTCTGTTCGTGTGCTGCCAGAGGGCCAACGTTGCTGTGAATGCTTCTCCTACCCCTTTCCCCCCAAACCACCTGGTACCTCTCGGATTAGAGATCTGTATCCTAGGGTATGATACTACTGTGATGGGCCGGACAGCCCTCCCCCAACCCCGCCCTGTTTGTTCTATGAAATGTCTAGTTCAGTGTCCCTGAAGCCTTTACTCTCTAGGTGCCTTATGTTTCAGGGCCCAACTTTTAAAAATCCAGACCCAGTATAGAAACCACTTTTTTTCACCAGAATACTGAGCTCTGGATGCTGCCCGATTCTAGACACAGACTGGGATGGTCCACTGTTACTGGTTACTGAGGGCATCAGTGCTGTAAATCAAGGCTTTCTGCATGGATACTCTTGGGAAGGCCAGTATCTTTTATACTGTACCTGGTCCTTATGTGGGGATTTATACTTGAAGTTTTCCCAACATCCCCAAACAAGATAGGACTAAAATTTCCAATTCACCTGAACCGTGACAAAAGCCCAGAACTCATTAAAACTGGACTGCCGTTCCCAGATGGGAAAGGTATTGGCAGGGCTGAAGAAAAAGGAAGACTCACCTTTTCCCTTCCCCACTGTAAGAGAGCAGGCATTTGCAGTGCCCTCTGGGGCAGCAGCTCCTGTGTCTGCAGGACAAGGAAAGGCACTATCCCTGCTGAGATTGAAGCTATTCTCCCTCACACTGGACTGTCAGCCCCACTGGGTACAAGCAAGGGCAGGGGGTAAGTCCAACGTGACCTCTCCCTGTCTCATTTTAACCACTAGGGCTCAGTGAAAGCTGTGCTTCCTACTGTAGGATGGGGTGGTCGTCGCTTGTTTCCTTGTTCTCTGAAAGACCAAATGAATGCACCGGTTTTTGCCGCTTTGTGAGGCCACCAAAGAGGAGTCAGAAACAGAATCCAGGCTTGTGGGCCTGGATTTACTCAAGGCTTCTGGCGAACTTCCGCTGGGAATTAGTTCGAGGGCAGAAGGCACGTAGGCTAAGAGCATCCTGATGATACAAATACCTCCTAACCCCAACGGAGACCTTATATTGAGTGCAGAGATGATCCCTGTCTCCACCCTCCCCTGAGAGAAAACAAAAAGACGAAAGAGTTCATTCATACTCTGATTTTCCAGCATTGGAGAAACTTGAGTTTTATTTCATAGCTCTAAGGCAGTCTGAGCATTTGTCAATAAAGTGCTGAAAACTGTATGGGTTTAGCAGTAGCATCTAAGAACCAAGCCTTTGACTTCAGCGAAGTGTGTGTGTGTGTGTGTGTGTGTGTGTGTGTGTTGCACACTGTAAGAACTTCAAGGCTGGAACTGGTTATCTGAACACCTCAGCTGCTGTGGGCTTCCCCTCTCTCACCCTTTAAACGGAAAAGCATGAAAACAACATAAAGCAGCACATGATAGTGTCTGCCTCTTTTACGTGAACTTGACTTTGCAAGACTGGAAATTTTATAGCCATCTCTCATTTCTATTGCTGCCTTTCCCCCAGGATTTAGGAACTAGATGAGACATTTCTACCTCAAACAAGTCACACGTCATATGTACCACAGGCTCCAAACAACCCCTCCTGTACTGGTGTGAAATTACGGCTCTGGTTTATAATACCCTGAGTGTCTCCAGGCCCATGAGGATAATGTTATCCACCTGGGAGTTTAAAGAAAAAAAAAAAAAAAAAAAGAATTAGGATTCTAAGGAAAAAGCAAGCAAGGATGGAGCTGTGTTCACACTGAACTTGGGAGTCAAGCTATTTCCCCCACCCTATCTCCTTCCCAGCCCTTCAGGAATCCTCCCATAGTTTATTAATTCTACACAGAAGAAACTGCCTTATAATCAAAGGCTTCTACAGTTGGTATGTTTATCCTTTTTTAACATGTGTGGAAACCAAAGTCGAACTTCTGTCCAGCCTTTGGTGTCACCCCTCTTGGCAAAAGACGTTTTCGAAACCCTAGACAATGCTGACTAACAGCAGAGTATTAATGTGCTTGACATCCATGACTGCAATGCTGTGTTCATATTGTCAATAAAAAACAGCTGTGAACCAGGCAATTACTGTGTATGTTCTGGAAGGGGATCGATTTATTAAGACAGTCATCATAAATTAACTCTATACAGAACACAGAAGGTAGGTGCACAGAGACTGGTCTTTCGTAGGACATTTCTTCCTAGTCACCAGTACCTGAAGGGCTCGACTTTTGCACAGAGGTACTGTGTAGTAGGAAATTATGTTTCTTAAGAGATCTGATGTCAGTGTCCCATGTCTGCGCCACAAACTCTACAAAATGTAAACCTGCATGTGCTTAGGAATTTCACAAAGTGCTCTTTGTCAACGTTACTTTTGATATACCACTGCTTAAGGTCTCCCCTCAAACGATAAAGCAGGTAGAACCTTACAAGGGGATCACTAAAACAGACAAATACTTTGCTCCACATCACACAATGAGTTAGGTTTCCAGTCACCTGCTCTGTGGCTCTGAGCTCCACTGCATCCATCCTGGTTCTTAGAGCTGTGTCCACCAGATGGTTTATAATACAGAAAATAAACCAGCCACTATGGCTTAGGAGTCCTCTCCCATGGAAGACAATACTGGCCTTCTGAAATGCTGGGACTCATGGACTTGCTGATGCAGCTTTCTGGTGTGCCAGGATCTCCTGGCAACTCCTGTACACTTCAATCAAGCAGTCCAGGCGGGGCTTGGCACTCTGAATTCCAAAGGGAAGAAATGCAGAGTCAAGATGAACAAAAGAGAGAGCTTAGCGGTGCAGCAGCCACATGCAACCACAAGCTCTCCCCACAACAGGGGTCTAAACAGCTCAGGTGTGAGCTCAGAGAGGCAGGAGTTTGGGCCACACAGCATCTAACTGGCTAAGGAAGCAAGAGGGTAACAAACAACAGACCCTCTCGGAAATGTCACAAGCTGTGAGAGCCTTCAAGGACAAGAAGGGCAATTTAATATATAAATAGTAAAAAGTATTTTGTACAACGAAATGTGATACAACCAAAATTAAAAGTCACAGAATGGGAAAAATATATGTGGAAAGCATATTTAATAAAAGTTCATTATCTAAAATATGTAAGTTGTTACAAATATATAATCAATATCTAGACTTGGCTAATAGAGGAGATGGATAGTTTAAAACAAGAGGAAAAACAGGTAATTCAAGGAAAGATGAAAAATCTCTTTGTCATTTAAGAAGCGATTTAGAAACTTTAAATTCCCTTACCTACATACTAAAGGAAACAAATAATTAAACCCGCTGTTAGCCAAGACTGTAGAAAAACAAGTACAGATTCCCAAAAGTATGGTAAAGTCCAATCTCTGGAGCCAAATCTCAAACTGTAAAAATCTATGAAACTGTTCATAAGCTTTAATAAAATAATTTTGAGTGCGCCTGGGTGGCTCAGTTGGCTGAGTGACTGCCTTCGGCTCGGGTCATGATCCCGGACTTCCAGGATCGAGTCCCGCATCGGGCTCCCAGCTCCTTGGGGAGTCTGCTTCTCCCTCTGACCTTCTCCTCTCTCATGCTCTCTCTCACTCATTCTCTCTCAAATAAATAAGATCTTTAAAAAGTAATAATAATAAAATAATTTTGAACTGTAATGCAAAAGAATTTTAGCTTAGTAGTCTTAAATCCAAAGTGAGAAAAGGAAGGGCAATAAGGCAAAGTTAACTATATACATAAATAGTCTACATACCTATAATCCTGTTTGTGTATTTCGTGTAAAAGCAAGGCAAAAAATAGCCTGGAGATGATTTCAAAAGCTAGCAGTAGAGTGGCTAAATAAAGTGATACTTAACATGATAATATAACTATTTAAAATAATAATTATAATGGATTCTGTTGATGCATGAAAATATGTACATTTAAAAAGCAAGACATAAAAGGTGTAACAGTATGTGCAGATCAGTGGACATCAATGTATAAAATCATATATTGGCAGACTAACAAAATAGATGCATGGTGATTTACAGGCAGAAATTGCTATTTTTTTCTTTAAAATTTGGGTAAGTTTGTAATATTTCTGAAAGCCTGTATTTGCTTCAGAAAGAAACTTTTGAAATAACTAAAATCCTAACTTTGATTAAAAATAGCTGTCAGGGGGGATGCCTGGGTGGCTCAGTTGGTTAAGCAGCTGCCTTCGGCTCAGGTCATGATCCCAGTGTCCTGGGATCGAGTCCCACATCGGGCTCCTTGCTCATCAGGGAGCCTGCTTCTCCCTCTGCCTCTGCCTGCCATTCTGTCTGCCTGTGCTTGCTCTCTCTCCCTCTCTCTCTCTGACAAATAAATAAATAAAATCTTAAAAAAAAAAAAAAAAATAGCTGTCAGGGGGCACCTGGGTGGCTCAGTGGGTTAAAGCCTCTGCCTTCGGATCAGGTCATATCCCGGGGTCCTGGGATTGAGCCCCGCATCAGGCTCTCTGCTCAGCAGGGAGCCTGCTTCCCCTTCTCTCTCTGCCTACTTGTGATCTCTGTCAAATAAATAAATAAAATCTTAAAAAAAAAAAAATAGCTGTCAGATGTCCTCAAATACTCTTGGCAACTAGAGTTTACACTCCTACTGAGTATAAGTAGCAGTGGATATGCAGAAAACGGGGAAAGGTAATGAATTTTTCTGAAGAAACTTTAGACAACTGTTCTGTGCTCACCTGGAAGACAGGTACTACTTGAGATATCCCATGTGGTTCCACTGGGTCCTTCAATAAAATGCAGAGGTAGTAAATCACCTTCTGCTGTAAGACAATAAACCAAACAGCAGAGATCTAAGTGAAACTCACTTTGTTTTCTTTTTCTTCAAGGGAAGGCTAAAAGCTTTTTATAAGCAGTTATCTCTATTAGAACACTTGATTGCTTTTGAAGTGAAGAAAAAATATATTCTCATTCTCTAACGTCAGCAGCAACAACAATAAGAGGTGATTTTGATGGGTGCCTGGATGGCTCAGTGGGTTGGTGCCTGGATGGCTTAGTGGGTTGAAGCCTCTGCCTTCGGCTCGGGTCATGATCCCAGAGTCTTGGGATCGAGTCCCGTATTGGGCTCTCTGCTCAGCAGGGAGCCTGCTTCTCCGTCTCTCTCTGCCTGCCTCTCTGCCTACTTGTGATCTCCGTCTGCCAAATAAATAAAATCTAAAAAAAATAAAGTAAATTTTATTTTGAAGCTGGGCTTTTATTTTGAAGCTGGGATTTTGAAGCTGGGCTAAAAAAGTTGAAATGCTGACTCACTTTCTACGAAAACCTGCTATATCTCTGTAACAATAAAGGAATGGACCTTTCCAATGTAAGTTTCACTTTCATGGTTCATGGACATGCCAGCCAAAAAGGAAACACTACAATCCCAGAACCGAGTCTTCAAGTTTAATTCTTTGACATCAAGGTATTAAGACTCATTTTAGGCTACCTCCTCCAGAGAAATCTGTAATACTTACAACTTAACTACTTACCATGTAAATAGCCTCATTGATGACCACATCCTTCACCTTGCCCATCTCTATGAAGGTAGTGCTTTCTTTGCCAGAGGCATAGGATGAAGTCATCTGAATGCCAAGGGAGTCAATGATTAACAGAGTCTCCTGATCAATCTTGACAAAATGGAGGTAACCAAGCAGCCCTAGGAGGGTGATGAAGATGGCAGCAGAGAGGATCATGCTGTTCTGAAGAGAGAGCCAGACACAGGCGGTAAGATTACCAAATGGTCCTCCACACAGATCTCTGCTGTTTAACTGGTCCACTCCATGCAATGTGGAAAAAAGCCTGTGTTCTATGGTGAGTTGAAAAGATGGGAGGAACATGCATGGAGGAAGAGAAAATCACTTTTATTTTAGCTCTGCAGTGCTATGAAAGCATATGATGAAGTACATCCAGACAACAAATGGATAGGTGTAGGAAGAGAACCTCGATCACCAAAATAGTACCCACCATCACACCACTCTCAGAGGTTCTTCTTTCAAAACCGAAAATTAAGGACTCAGACCTTTTCCTCTCATGCTCCATCAGTGGAATATACAGTGCAAAAATCAGACAATACAATAATAAAATGCTTTAGCACAGTGTAGCAGACAGTACTCAACAGCCACTCCTCCTTCCTAACAGAACTTGGAATCATGATTGGTTCCCACTCCTGCCAATGACTGGTTTAGAAATGGACAAATGACACAACTCTGGCCAATACAAGAGGAGGTCTGCTGAAGGGGCCTCTGGAAAATGAAGCCCACCTTAAAAAGAGATCTAAGGAAGAAAAGGTCACTTCCTCTTGAGGTTTGATGCCCGAAACTACTATGAAACTACTACTACTCTGTCAGGCCATGTAGAAAGCCAGATTGAGGATGAGAATAACAGTGGAAGAGCAGTAACATGAAAATAATTAAAAGGCCTTTAAGAGCCTCTTATGCCCTCAAGAGCCCTCTTTCCTCCTGATTCCTTTGTTTAATAATAAAGATCACATCATCTGGAGCTCTTCTAGTTCTTTTGGGTAGTGACTAACTGATGTGGTAAGCCTGACTGAGTAGCTGAAATGACTACCTTATGTGTTAAAGGCTCAAAAAAGTGTATTTATTCCTTTGATTCTAAGACACATTTACAATCTTTCAACATTTCTGAAGTTGAATGTGTTTTTCTATTGATGTACATTTTTTTGTGCCATTCTTTTCTTTTCTTTTTTTTTTTTCCCAAAAAAGCTATTATTTAGAAGGATGGCACAGAGAAAAAAAATCACTGATGACCTAGAAACAAAACAGATTCAGTACTTTATGAATATCATTCCTCGATGGCAGAAGTATCTATACTTTATTACTGGTAAGATGCTCTCTCTGACCTAACCCTAATCACACTCTTCTAAACCCTCATCCTTGGGTGTCCATCCTTGTTAGGCCTGCATTGCTCAGCAAGCTGTACCAAGAATCTTGCTAAGTCGGTTTAGAGAGAATCTTTGGCCTCTGATCATTCTGGCCTGCCTTTAGCAAGAATCATGTCAAGTCAAGTTAGCCAGAATCCCCCTTTATCCCTGAGGTTTCTTTTCCATCATTTTCCATCCACCCCCCCACTGTGCTCCTTGGCTATCAATTCCCACTTGTCCTTTCTGTATTCAGAATTGAGCCCAATTCTGCACTGAGGTCACTCTTTCTCCTATTGCAATAGTTTCTGAATAAAATCTGTTTTTGCTGCTTTAACTACTGACTGCCTTTGGTTTTCCTTGAAAATACTTTTCTACTTCATTCCACCTAAAACACAGTAAGTATTTGATCAAGAGTCTGTTTGGGCCTGATCTATTTTTGTCTGGTCCACCCTGAGCTTGGAATGGTTTCACCAATTTTTAAATGGTTTAAAAAAGAAAGGAAAAGAAACAGAAGACTGAGACAGAGACCTGTAAAGCCTCAAATATTTACTATTTGGCCTTTTAAAGATAAAGTTTGCTGACCTCTGTGCTAGGTAATTACTTGTTGATTAATGAATGGAAAATGGAAAAATCTATGTGCTCGGTCTCTGATGATCCAGAAATATCTACTTTGAGTTAATTAAATGCCTAGTATCTAGTACAGTGTCTGGTTCATAGTCTGAACTCAATAAGCCTTATGGAAGAATAGAGAGAAATAAAATTCAGTCCTGGCCCTTACAGATGTGTAAGAGACAAAATTAATACACATAAGATATTTTTGGAGAATACTATAAAACTGGGTATAAGTACCTAAGAAAGGATTAAAAGAGAGAGCAAGAAAGACATCAAAGCACACAGGATATCCCATGAAGATTTCCAAGGAAGAAGGATTTTCACTGGTACAGAAGAGGTAGTGGTTATTGACAGATATACTTAATTGAGAAAGGGAAGAGGGAAAAGCATTCCAGATTGGAATAAATAAGGTAATAACCTGCAATTTTTTTTTTAAAGATTTTATTTATTTATTTCTCAGAGTGAGCACAGGAAGACAGAGTGGCAAGCAGAAGCAAAGGGAGAAGCAGGCTCCCGGCTAAGCAAGGAGCCCGATGTGGGGCTCGATCCCAGGACGCTGGGATCATGACCTGAGCCGAAGGCAGCCACTCAACGAACTGAGCCACCCAGGCGTCCCATAACCTGCAATTTTAATAGAACTGTGAATTTAAAAACCAGTTTGATTTGAAGCCCATGTTGCTATTTACTAGCTTTGTGACTTTGGGTTTTCTTCTAAGAAATGAGACATTCAGGAAAGCAGCTGGCAGTCAGGGGGCATTTAAGTAATTATACGTTCCCTCCTCCTCACATGACCACGTGACCAGAACACAGGCTAGTATTAAAATTCAACTACATTATAAATTAAATCTTTTTAAGGGGAGGGAGAAGGACTGTCTTGGCAACTTAACTACTTCAACTGACTTTTGAACAAACTTTTAGATATAGTTTGGTACAAATTAGAGCAGTCTTAATTCTGCTTATTATCTACACCAAATTACCATGCTCTGATCCTAAAAAAGCCAATGAAAACAAGATCCAAATTATAAATAGCCATAGCTCTGGTCAGATCACTCCTAGGATAGTATGTTCAATTCAGGGCACTACATACAAAACTAAACTCATCCTGAAAAGGACAATTAGGATGACTCCTTTTATTTGAGGGCTGTCACAAAGCTACTGCACGTGACCCTCACAACACTGTGAAGCTGGCATGGCAGAGAGCAATTCCATTTTAGACATGTGAAAACCGAGGCTCAGAAAATAGGAAGGAGGGGTGCTGGGTGGCTCAGTGGGTTAAGCCTCTGCCTTCTGCTCAGGTTGTGATCTCAGGGTCCTGGGATCAGCCCCAATCGCATCTGGCTCTCTGCTTGGCGGGGAGCCTGCTTCCCCCGCCCCCCACCTTTGCCTGCTGCTCTGCCTACTTGTGATCTGTCAAATAAATAAAATCTTTTTTTAAAAAGTAGGAATGAGTCTAGCAAGAACATAGAAACAACTCATCTCCAAAACTTCACAATTCTTTAGAAAGTACTTAAAAGTTGGGGAAGGGGTGGGGGGAGTAGATTACCTTGAAAAACAGATTAGGAAGAAATATCAAGCACATATTGTGGAGACAAAGGCAGTTCTTGAAGACTACAGGGGCGCCTGGGTGGCTCAGTAGGTTTAAAGCCTCTGCCTTGGGCTCAGGTCATGGTCTCAGGGTCCTCGGATTGAGCCCCGCGTCGGGCTCTCTGCTCAGCGGGGAGCCTGCTTCCCTCTCTCTCTCTGCCTGCCTCTCTGCCTACTTGTGATCTCTGTCTGTCGAATAAATAAATAAAACCTAAAAAAAAAAAAAAAAAGACTACATACGGTGCTGCTAGCAGTGACTCCTCTGAGGAGTGGAAGTGATGGATAAGGACGATCCACTTAATAGTTCTCGGAACTCCTGGAACTGAATTACCGTGGGCGTGTACTATGTGGAGCACATGCACGTTAAAGCCTTAGGTCGTTGTGCAAGGACTAACTAAATGTACGCTGGGTGGAACCGCAGCGCACCACCCACAAGACCCACAAGAGGGAGAGAGTACAGGTGTAAAAACTTCACTAAACGTTAAGAAAACAACTGTCCAGCGGCGGAACCAGCTAGTTCCCGCCCTCGGACCCAATAACAGGAGGTCCGGGCTCGACCCGATGACCCCAAAGACCCTTCCAAACCCCAGCACCCGACTCCGACCGCGGAAAGGGGCCGACCGGCAATTACCTCGCAGAGGGTGAAGAGTCCGTAGGCCGCTAGCCACACGGTGCAGGTGACAGCGGTGAGCGAGCGCAACGACAGCCGAGGGCAGCTGAGGCAGAACTCCCGGCAGGACGGGGAGTAGTAGCGGCGCTGCAGGGCCAAGCGACCGCCGCAAATATCCGAGAAGCTCTGCTCGTCCTCCATGGCCCGATCGCCCCCTTCCCACCCAACCGCGCCGCTCTAGTCCACCCGCCTGCGCCCTCTCGCCCGTCTGGACCCACTTCCGGGGAGCGACGTCAGACCCGCCCCTCCCCGCCCCACGCTCCGCGCAGCCGCAGCTCCGCACCGAGACACGAGGCGCGGGTTCGTTGGCGTGTGTTTCGTGTTTCCCGGCTGGGCTGTGTTTCTGCGACTGACTACTCGGAGACTCGCGGGGGGCTGACCCAACCGGCCGATTAAAACCGCTGTTAACGCGCTTTCGCTCGGCAAACCGTTTTCTATTTCTCAGCCAGAGTACGCCCCAGGGAGACAGTCCGCAGGTACAGACTCACTCCAGGCTCCCGCTCACTCACGCATTCGTGCGTGCACGCGTGCATTCCTGAGCCAGGCGGTTTTAAGTGCTGAGGATACAGCGCTGACCAATGCGGAAAGTCTCTACCTTCAAGCAGCGTCCTTCCTAGTAGAAGAAACAATATGGAAGTAATTTCAGAGAGTGCTGCTGGCGATAACAGGACGGGCAGGGGTGGCTTGGGGACTTGTGATAGGGCAGTCAGGGAAGTCTGAGGACACTGCACCTGCACGGACGAGAAGCCAGACTGGTCTGGGAGAGCTCTGCAGGAGGAATTTGCCGGGTTGGAGGGCCAGGAAAGACAAAGCCCCCGAGGCTGGAACAAGGTTGACTTCCTGGAGGAATAAAGTGGCTGACGAAAACTGAATGTGGAAGTTGGGAAGGTAGTTGCAGGGCTCAGATCCTAGAAGGTCTTGGGCCTGGTAAGAAGTTTGGATTTCAGTGGCTGGGAGTTCTTTCTTCCCAACCGCTGCTTGGAGCATTGAGGTAGATGAGTCCTGGCTAGGAGGTTAGCAAGAGAGGAAGATGCACAGGGTGTGGATAATAAAATTACTAAGCTCGTGAGTAATAGCGGCCTGTGGGTTCTTTATTTCTTTTTCTTTGGATGTGGCTTAAAAGTTGCTTGTGGCCCGTTAGAGTTACGGCGCTTCAGACCGGAGGCAGTATCTTGTATGAAAGAATGGCTCCCTCTGTTTATACAGATAAGTGGCCTAACAGTCTTTGCAGCTTTAAGTCTCTCTGATGAGTCAGGTTCCATTTTTCCATCTTCATGCCGGATTTTGTTTCCTTTTTTCCCCCCAAAGGATATTCTTCAAGTGTTACTTTGTTTTTCCAATTTTATTTCTATACCCTTAATCTTACCAAGCAATAGTGTAAATAACATGTGATGTCTTAAAATTATAAAAGTGATGTTTGCTTATTGTGGAAAATTTGAAAAATACAGAAAAGAAGAAAAAGCCACCCATATTTCCACCACTCAGAGAAACACTGTTGATGTTCTGAAGAAATCTCCAGTCCCGGAGCTCTTAACCTGAAATCCATGGATAAAATCAGAAATTTATCTTTAGTTTCATTATGTCTTAATTAAAATTTAACCTTTTTTTTTTTTTGGTTATGAATGCAGGCAACAAACCAATTAGTACTAGCAATACTTGTTACTCTGATAGAAAACGCAAATATTTTCATTTCACAATAATTGTTATCTCCAAATGTCATTTCCACTCATCACTACTTCAAAATTGCAGTAATTATTAGACCCACTTTTATATCTTACTAATCTGTCAATAGAGACACATACAACACATACTAAAAATATTTTGATAACTATTTTAATTCAGATGTTTTTAAAATCCTATGTATTGTATTCATTTTAAGACATTATGGTGATAAAGGTTACCAGATTTACAGAGGGTCTGTGACACAAAAAAGGTTAAGAACCTGAGCAAGTTCAGAAGGTTCACAACTATAGATCATAGAAAGAGAAAAAGGCACTTAATGTACTTAATTTTTTTGAATATTAAATGATTCAGGGTACATAGTGTGGTAATATAATTCCAAAATCCTTATAGCTCCTTTGTTCTTTCAGATCACAGTGTCATCTTAACTCTGTTCTGCAGTTTGAGACCTCAGTAGAAATTGAATTTCTATGTATTTGCCATTTAGCTAGATGCCATCCATGAAGTGATAAGTTCTCATGAATATGACCAAATAAAAAGGGCAAGAGGGAGGGGTCCCTGGCTGGCTCAGTTGGAAGAATATGTGACTCTTGATCTCAGGGGTGTGAGTTCAAGCCCCATATTGGGTGTAGAGATTACTAAAAGAAAATAAATAAGCTTTAAAATAAAAACAGCAAGGAGTGGTTGTTTTAGCTCTAAATGTTGGATTTCAAAGTATTGATAAGCCTCAGAAGTTCAGTAGAATATATCAGCAAAGAAGGACAGCTGATGAAAAGAGCTTAGACTTACCAATTAGCAAGTTTCTCCAAGAAAGTTTATGATCTTTTTGTAGGGTCACAACCAATACCCTAGTGAATTCCATTGTGGAGAAGCAGGGAAAGGAAGCTCGAGAAACATGTGTACTCTGTATTTATCAAGATAGGCTGTTATTTTAAAAACAAAACAACAAAAACACAATTTCAGAGGCTGAGCACAAGTGTTTAGTTATTACCTCTCTGTTCCACTTGGATGCTTGTAGTCAGTCAGATGCCTTAGAATTTCTGCCAAGAGGTTATTTGGAAACCCAGGCTTCTTCCAGATGGTGGCTTCATGATCCCTTGGGACCTTGTCATGCTCCTCTCCATTGGATCCTCTGTATCTGGCCAACAGATGAAGGGCAAGAATGGGGGATCATGCATGGGAGGGTTTTATGGCCAAGCCTTCCACCCACATTCCACTGGCCAGAATTTATTGACTTGCTTATATGTAACTTCAAAGGAGGCCGGGAAACATGGTTTATCGGTATGCCCAGAGGGGAGAGAGAAATGATTTGGTAAGAACAACTACTGGCCCGCCTTTGCTACATTTTCCAAAGAATACTGGCTACAAGAAACAGAAAATATATTTGAGAGAATTGAGCATTATGGTCATAGTACACAGAACTAATCTGACTTACTTTTAGTAAGATGGGTATTATTTCTACTAGTGAAGTTATTCTTGGAATGAGTATCTATGAACATGAATAGTTAGAAAAAAAAATCTGATCGAAGTGCCTGGGCGGCTCAGTGGGTTAAGTGGCCAACTCTTGATTCCAACTTGGCATGAACTCAGGGTCCTGGGATCCAGCCCTGCATTGGGCTCCACGCTAAGTGGGGAGTCTGCTTCAGATTCTCTTTCCCTGTCCCTTTGCCCCTCCCGCTCATGCTCTCTCTCTCTCTCAAATAATCTTTAAAAAAAAAATAAAAAAAATCTTAAAAAAAAAAAAAAAGGGGGACGCCTGGGTGGCTCGGTTGGTTAAGCAGCTGCCTTCGGCTCGGGTCATGATCCCAGCGTCCTGGGATCGAGTCCCACATCAGGCTCCTTGCTCATCAGGGAGCCTGCTTCTCCCTCTGCCTCTGCCTGCCATTCTGTCTGCCTGTGCTTGCTCTCTCTCCCTCTCTCTCTCTGACAAATAAATAAATAAAATCTTTAAAAAAAAAAAAAAAGGAATCTGATCAAACAATTCGGTTAACTCTATTTTTATGGCCCATGCTGGGTTCTCAAAACTCTTTTACAGAACCTTCATTTTTAGTATTTACTTGGACTTAAAGATTGAATAGTTGTTCTAAGAATCCTGTTTCATACTGTAGTTTTTATTCTATTTATTATTTTGTGATAAAGCATTAATGACTGCTGCCGCTGTGTTAACTGAAAGTAGGTCTCCTATTTAGGACCACTTAACAACTGGCATGAAGAAAGCAAAGGCCCATATAAATGAAAAGAAATTCCAAATAAATAGGTTTATAAAAGGATAAATATTTTCCATTACATCTCATTTGTATAAAAAGCCAGTGAAAAGAACTTATAAAACTTCTTGCAATTTAGTAAAGTTGATTGAGAAAATAATTCCCTTTCATTAAAAAAAGATAAATCTAACACATTTCATCTTTCTAGGTGGGATACATCACCCTCCCGGTATGTGGATGTGTTCACCAACCTGGAAGCTCTCCAGATCTCATGTTTTGGGGATTTTCTTGAGGTTTCATCATGTAGCCACAATGAATCATTAACCCTAGACACCATGGAGTGGCACTGGGGGAAGCTGTTACCACTCAAAAGGGATAAAATCCAAGCTCTGCACTCAGTCTTCTCTGCTACTACCCCAGTAGCAGGGCTGTAGCTCCTCCTAACAGCCCGGTGAAGTAGAAGTCTAGGTTCCCCAGCTGGCAGGAGTGGGGAAGGGATGCTTTTTTTTTTTTTTTTTTTGGTAGTGTTTGTCTGTAGTTGGTATGTCTAAAAGTTTTCTGTCTTCCTGGTTTGCTCCTTACTTTGTTCTTTGGCTAGAGAAGGCAGGTTTCTACAGAGCATTTCCTGGTTGCCATTTTCTCCAGCCCCCAGTCTGGGATATATAAGGCAAAAAGAAAACCCAGGGAACACACTGCTGTGTCATGGTGAGATCTCTAGACCATTGGCCTCCGTCTGTCCACTTTTCAGATTCTTCTTTTGTTTGTTTCACATAAGATGCCCAAGGATTTTATCTATTTATTTATTTATTTATTTATTTATTCATTCATTTAAAGATTTTTATTTATTTGACACAGAGAGAGCACAGCAGGGCAAACAGGAGAGGGAGAAGCAGGCTCCCTGCTGAGCAGGGAACCCTATGTGGGGCTTGATCTGAGGACCCCGGGTTCATGACCTGAACTGAAGGCAGATGCTTAACCGACTGAGCCACCCAGGCGCCATGGATTTTATTTTATTTTATTTTTTATTTTTCTAAAGATTTTATTTATTTATTTGACAGAGATCACAAGCAGGCAGAGAGAGAGGGAAGCAGACTCCCTGCTGAGCAGAGAGCCCGATGCAGGACTCAATCCCAGGATCATAAGATCATGACCTGAACCGAAGGCAGCGGCTTAACCCACTGAGCCACCCAGGCGCCCTATTTTATTTTTTTTTAAAGATTTCATTTATTAGAGTGCGTGAGTGGTTTAGTTGTTAAGCGTCTACCTTCAGCTCAGGTCATGATCCCGGGGTCCTGGAATCAAGCCCTGCGTCGTGATTCCTGCTTAAGGAGAAGCCTACTTCTCCCTCTCCTATTCCCCCTGTTTGTGTTCCCTCTCTCGCGGTCTCTCTCTCTCCCAAATAAATAACATCTTTTAAAAAATTTATTTATTTGAGAGTTAGGAGAGAGAACATGAGCAGGGTGACGGGCAGGGGGAGAGGAAGAGGCAGACTCCCCACTGAGCAGGGAGTCCAATGCAGGGCTCGATCCCAGGACCCTGGGATCATGATCTGAGCTGAAGGCAGACACTTAACTGACTGAGCCACCCAGGCAAACCAAAAATGTCCAAGGATATTAGCTGTTCTCAGTGGGAAGAATAGGGAAGGGTATATCTACCCCCATCTTTTAGAAGTGGAATTTTCCTTATCCATTTAAAACAATATTTTTTAAGATTTTATTTATTTGACAGAGAGTGAGAGAGTGCAAGTAGGGGGAATGGGAGAAGGAGAAGCAGACTCCCTGCTCAGGATTTGGGGCTCAATCCCAGAACCCTAGGATCATGACCTGAGCTGAAGGCAGATGCTTAACCCACTGAGCAACCCAGGTGCCCCTAAAACAATTTTTATTGAGGTGTTATCATCCATGCAGTAAAATGTACTCTATGCCTTACATTTTCCTACTCTTAATGGTGTCTTTTTGTGAAGAGAGGTTTTATTTTAATGAAGTCTAATGTATCCATCTTTTCTTTTATGGTTAATGCTGTTTTAGATCCTGTTCCAGACAGTTTGCCTGCCTCTAATTATGAAAATTTTCTATTCCTTTTTTTTCCTAAAGCTTCTTTTACTTTTCATATTTAGATTTATGATCCATTTTGAATTAATTTTTGTTTGATAGGAGGTAGGGGTCAGTGTTCTTTATTTTCCCCCACTAGCTTGTTTTTTAAAATTTTTTTTTTTTTAAAGATTTTATTTATTTATTTGTCAGAGAGAGAGAGAGAGAGAGAGAGAGCACAGGCAGACAGAGTGGTAGAGGGAGAAGCAGGCTCCCTGCGGAGCAAGGAGCCCGATGCGGGACTCGATCCCAGGACCCTGGGATCACGACCTGAGCCGAAGGCAGACGCTTAACCAACTGAGCCACCCAGGCGTCCCTTGTTTTTTAAAATTTTTAAAAATTTATTTAATTGAGAGAGAGAAAACACAAGTGGAGGGGCAGACTCTCCACCAAATAGGGAGCCTGATGTGGGTCTTGATCCGAGTACCCTGGGATCATGACCTGAGCCAAAGGTAGATGCTTAACTAACTGAGCCACCCAGGTGCCCTTCCCCCACTAGCTTTGTTGAAAACACCGTCTTTCCCCACTGACTGCAGTGGTGGCTTTGGTGTAAATCAAGTGACTACCTTTGTGTCCGTCTGTTCCCAAATTCTGTTATGGTCTGTTTTTCTATTTTGTCTTTTCTTGTGTTAACATCAACCTGTCTCAATTACTATAGTTTTATAATAGGTTTTGATTTCTCATGGTGTTGTCTTTTAACTTCTATCTTTCTCTTTAAGATTGTGATAGCTAGGGGCGCCTGGGTGGCTCAGTGCATTAGGCCTCTGCTTTCGGCTCGGGTCGTGATTCCAGGGTCCTGGGATCGAGCCCCGCGTCGGGCTCTCTGGGGGGAGCCTGCTTCCCCTCTCTCTGCCTACTGTTCTGCCTGCTTGTGATTTCTCTCTCTATCAAATAAATAAATAAAATCTTAAAAAAAAAAAGATTGTGATAGCTATACTAGGTTCTTTGTATTTTCACCACAAATTTTGCTTGGGTTGTATCAAGTCTATCAATCAATTTAGGGAGAATAGATGTCTTAACTATGCAGAGTCTTCCAGCCCATGGACCTGGTATATTTCTCCACTTATTTAATTTTTCTCTAATTTCTCTCAGCAATATTTTGTAGTTGTCTTGCACATCTTCCTTTAGACTTATTTCTAGGTGTTTAATGTTTTATGACATTCTTATAAATATATATTTTTAAAATCTTATTACCTGTCCTTTTTTTTTTTTAAAGATTTTATTTATTTATCTGACAGAGATCACAAGCAGGCAGAGGAAGAAGGGGAAGCAGGCCCCCTGCTGAGCAGAGAGCCTGATGCGGGGCTCCATCCCAGGACCCCGGGACCACGACCACGACCCAAGCTGAAGACAGAGGCCTCAACCCACTGAGCCACACAGGCGCCGCTACCTGTCCATTTTAAATAAGATAACGTTTTTTATTTTCCCAGCATCAAATTGAAATTATATAAAAGAAAATACATCTATCACCCTGCCACCTAAACCAATAAATGTTCATTTCCCAAGCATTAAGTCCTCTTGTTTTAATGTTTTTATTGTCGAAAGGATGACATAATACAGAAAATTTTTGAATGAGAGAAAAATATTATACCCAATCCTAAAAACCTTTCAGTGTTACATGTTACTCTCTCATTCCATCTCTTAATTATTGCACATTTTTAAAATTTTATTTTATTTTATTTTATTTTAAAGATTTTATTTATTTATCTGACGAAGAGAGATCACAAGTAGGCAGAGAGGCAGGCGGAGGGCGGGGGGAAGCACGCTCCCTGCTGAGCAGAGAGCCCGATGTGGGGCTCGATCCCAGGACCCTGAGACCATGACCTGAGCCGAAGGCAGAGGCTTTAACCTACTGAGCCACCCAGGTGCCCCTGCACTTTTTTTTTTTAAGATTTTATTTATTTATTTGAAATAGAGAGAGAGAGTGAGCACAAGTGGGGGGGCAGTAGGCAGAGGGAGAAGCAGATTCACACTGAGCAAGGAGCCCCACATGGGACTCCATCCCAGGACATTGGGATTATGACCTGAACTGAAGGCAGACACTTAACCAACTGAGCCACCCAGGCGCCCCTAGTTACTGCACTTTTTAAAAATTATTGTAGACATAGCGTGTACAACATTTGTAATGTTAAAATGTAAACTGAGGCATATTAAAAATTTTAAGTTTGGGACACCTGGGTGGCTCCATCAGTTAAGCATCCGACTCTCGATCTCAGGGTTGTGAGTTCAAAGCCTGTGCTGGGCATGGAGCCTACTTTAAAAAAGTTTTTTTTAAGTTTGAGCAAAAATCTGTTTGGGGGATCCTGGGTGGCTCAGTCGGTTGAGCATCTGCCTTTGGCTCAGGCTGTGATCCCAGAATCCTGGGATCGAGCCCCATATAGGGCTCTCTGCTCAGCAGGGAGCCTGCTTCTCCCTCTCCCTCTGACTGCTGCTCCCCCTGCTTGTGCGCTCTCTGTCAAATAAATAAAATCTTAAAAAAAAAAAAAAGTTTAAATAGGGCAATGTCAATCTAGAAGTAGTTAGGAGCTCTCCACTTGACAGGAGGTAGGGGAAAGACTTTTAGAGAGAAGAGGTGGAAGCAAAGCAAGGAAATTATGTGATTGCCTATAGCTTAAGGTTGCCTTATTTGAGAACTTATTTGTTGACTGTGATTTGTTGTGCTTGGGTTTAGATTTCTTAATCTTGAGGCATTTACAGGCTTTGGTTTTAGTTTGCTTATGTAGGCAGCTGAACTATTAGAAACACCCTGTCTAATGCCCTCCTTGTTTAATTAAGTTAACAGTTATTAAAAATTAATGCTTGGCAAACATTTTCCATATTTCTTTTTTTTTAAAGATTTTATTATTTATTTTTTAGTTTTTAAAAATTACTATTTATTTGAGAGAGAGAGAGCGAGCAAGTGGGAGGAGGAACAGAAGGACAGGGACAAGCAGACTTGTCTTGTCAAGACAATGTCAAGACAATGGACTTGATTCCGTGACCCTGAGATCATGACCTGAGTTGAAACCAAGAGTTGGGTGTTTTAACCAACTGAACCACGCAGGTATCCCAAACATTTTCCATATTTCTACAGATTTTTGAAATAAATACCATTTAAAATAGCTGCATAGTATTCTGTCTTGTTAATCTTCTACTGCTTATTTAGTGTCACCCTGTTGTTTTCCTGTCTGGTGAAAATGGCTAGTAATTATTTCAAATAAGGAAGAATGACAGTGGAAAAAACAGACAACTAGGGAAGAAAGGAAAAATAGAGACACAGAAATAGAAAGAAACCTATTAGAACAGTTATAGCAGAAAGTAAGATGTGTTTTGTTTTTCATAGAGTCACATCCCCATCATGTGGCATTCTAGGATGGTTGTAAGGACCTATTTAGCAAGAGGCTTTCATTAAAGTTAACTGTCCCTGCTCCCCTTCCCCCAGGGGATTTAAAAAACAAGTCCCGGAAAACAGCTCCAGGTAACAAAGCCCAGATACAAGGATGGGTCAGGCCAGGTGGAGACATCGATCAGTGGGGGGTTGCATACGGTCTTCCTAGCTACCAAGGAGTATGGGCCCCCGCCCTTTAGGAGCCTTTTTGGCACCAATCCTAATCAAGGCGTAATAGGCTGGTTCAAATGTCTACTAGGGTAAATTGTAATTCAATTGGTCACCTAGCATCACTGTGGAGTTTCCTGTGTGTGTGCCAGGCCAGACCGCATGGACTTTGCCCTTAAAAGCTAGTCTGTCAAGAGAAGGGTCGCCCTCTCTTGTAAGATGTGTGTCCCTAAACGTTCGGTTAGATTCTTGATACTTGGCGTGAAATAAAGCTTTGCTTGACCTTCGCTTTATATCAGTCTCGCTCCTTTAATTACAGACCCATTATTGGGGCATAACATAGGTAAAGCTTAATATTTTCAATTTAAGTTGAGGAACACACCTGGTTTTTATATGGAAGGTTTCTCTCCCCTTTTAATTTCAAGATACCTTATGTCATCGCACACTAAAGGTTTTTTTAAGTGGAATAAACCAAGCTTGTGGGAAAGTTTGGTTAAAACAATGCTCTAGCTTGATGGACATACGTTTAACAAACAGGTTCAAAGACTATTACACTCTCAGCTCAATTTCTTGTGTTCAATAGCAATGACTTATATAGGTGATTTCGATCAAGCCACAGCTGTGTAGCCTAGGTAATACGTTACCTCAGGTGAAGGTATTTCTGAAGATTTAAAAGAAAAGGGGAACAGACCTTGGTTGCAGGAAGCCTTGTTATTCAAAGTAGTAAGTAGATCAGCAGCATTGGCAACACCTAGGATTTCATTCAAAATGCAGATTCTTGGGTCTCCCCCCAGACCTGCAGAGTCAGAATCTGAGTTTTCAAGATCCTCAAGGTGATTTGCTTGTACATTAAAACTTGAGAAGCACTGAAAGATAAAACACTTAATAATGGATTCTGTACACTGTGTATTAGAAGCACCTAAGGAGTTTTTAAAAACTCTGTTACTTGGTAATAGTTGAATAAGAATGGGTGGGGGACTGGGAGGGTATGGACATGAGCATTTGTTGGGAGCTGCCTAGGTTATTTTTAATAACTGCCAGGGTTGAGAACTGTTGGGAAGAAATCTTTTCCTCTACCATCTCAGGTTCACACGGTTGAATGTGAATTACCTGCAAATTACCTGACAATAGATGCATTAACAGGAAAAAAGGGAGCTGTTCTGTAATGAGTTACTAGAGATAAAGATATATGAGCCAGGGGCGCCTGGGTGGCTCAGTGAGTTAAGCCTCTGCCTTCGGCTCAGGTCATGGTCTCAGGGTCCTGGGATAGAGCCCCACATCAGGCTCTCTGCTCAGCAGGGAGCCTGCTTCCCTTCCTCTCTCTCTCTGCCTGCCTCTCTGCCTACTTGTGATCTCTGTCTGTCAAGTAAGTGAATGGAATCTTTAAAAAAAAAAAAAAAAAGATATATGAGCCAGAGATAAAGCTATAACGAACACCTAAGAAAAGGGGCATTAGGACTTCATACTTAAAAGTATGAAAAGTTGGGACGCCTGGGTGGCTCAGTTGGTTAAGCAGCTGCCTTCGGCTCAGGTCATGATCCCGGCGTCCTGGGATCGAGTCCCACATCGGGCTCCTTGCTGGTCAGGGAGCCTGCTTCTCCCTCTGCCTCTGCCTGTGCTTGCTCTCTCTCCCTCTCTCTCTCTGACAAATAAATAAATAAAATCTTAAAAAAAAAAAAGTGTGAAAAGTTCTGTTGGACTTTTTGAAGCTAATGGGCAGTGGAAGTCACACTTTTTATGAAGGTCTGTCTTTCCCCATCAAGAAACTCCCTCAGTGAGGTGAGGGATGTAGAAACGTGGCAGCCGTATTTTCAGAAGGCTCTGCTTAAGTTTTTTGCTTTACTATTTATTTTTTTGGCTGCTCCTCAGAAATTTTCTCTTTCAAGTAATTTTTACACTACTTTGGTGGGCTATTAATCCCTTCAGAAATAATACTCCCTTCAGAACTATTACTCCAGGGATGCCTGGGTGGCTCAGTGGGTTAAAGCCTCTGCCTTCGGCTCAGGTCATGATCCCAGGGTCCTGGGATCAAGCCCCGCATCGGGCTCTCTGCTCAGCAGGGAGCCTGCTTCCTCCTCTCTCTCTCTGCCTGCCTCTCTGCCCACTTGTGATCTCTGTCTGTCAAATAAATAAAATCTTGAAAAAAAAACAACAACTATTACTCCAGTACCATCATTTTCACCCTGATCCAGGTTTAACACCTCTCCCTTTTCTAGTTCCCTCCCTAATCTATAGCTAAGTATTATTGACTGCACCTGTACAGTATTCTTAACATCTGTCCCTCATCCCCGTGACGGAACTAGTTAACGTTCTCCTCATACATACCCTCTATCACATTACCTTGTTTTATTTTCATACCTATTAGTACCTATAATCTCTATCTTCAGGAGAGGTTGGACTCTGTTTATCACAGTATCCCTAGAACGGTGCCTGACCAATGAGCTCTCAAATATTTATTGACTCTCCTCATCTTCTATCAATCAAATTCATGCCTGTTAGCTGACATCAGTATTCTCACCATTCCCCAAACATCCTGCAGATTCCTTCTAGAAAATCCTTAAGGCTCCCCTCAAATGCTAATTCCATGAAATCTTCTGTGTCCCATATAAGAATGGTAATTCCATCATCAGAACTTTCATAACATAAAGAGATATGACTTATTTTTTTAAAAAAAGACGCTTTCAGGGGCACCTGGGTGGCTTAGTCAAGAGTCAGACTCTTGGTTTCAGCTCAGATCATGATCTCATGGTTCATGAGATTGAGTCCTGCTCTGTGCTCAGCAGGGAGTCTGCTTGAAGATTCTCTCCCTCTGCCCTCCCCCCCATTTGTGAGCACTTTCTCTCAAAGAAATAAATCTTTTTTAAAAAAGACATTTTCATATGCCATTTAATATCTAACCATCCAATAAAAATTTATTGAACACCTCTCATGTTAGACACGGTATTAAATGACAGTAAGGCACCATTCCTGCTCTCAAAGAAGCTGCTCTTAAGGAGAAGGAGATAGTCCTTTAAATAGACAATTAGGGGCGCCTGAGTGGCCCAGTGGGTTAAAGCCTCTGCCTTCGGCTCAGGTCATGATCCCAGGGTCCTGGGATTGAGCCCCACATTGGGCTCTCTGCTCGGTGGAAAGCCTGCTTCCACTTCTCTCTCTGCCTGCCTCCCTGCCTACTTGCCATCTCTGTCAAATAAATAAAATCTTTAAAAAAATAAAAAAATAAATAGACAATTATAGGGGCACCTGAGTGGCTCAGTGGGTTAGGCCTCTGTCTTGGGCTCCAGTCGTGATCCCAGGGTCTTGGAATCAAGCCCCGCATCGGACTCTCTGCTCAGCGGGGAGCCTGCTTCCCTCTCTCTGCCTGCCTCTCTGTCTACTTGTGATCTCTGTCAAATAAATAAATAAAATCTTAACAAATAAGTAAATAAATAGACAATTATAATTCAGAGGATTAAGTGAACCATGCCAGGAGTATTTAAAACCCTTAAAGAGTATTTAAAACTCTATCTCGAGTTTGAGATTCTGCTTTTGGCCACTTCCTGTGTGAGCTCTGGCAAATTTGTTAGCCTTTGCAAGCATTGGTTACCGTATCTGAAATGGAGATGATAATAGTGCCTATCGCATGCCTTGTGATGGGGATTAAATAACAACTGGGAAGTGGTGGGCAGGGATCTAGCATATGGTAACATTCAGTAACCTTAGCAAATTCTGTGATTATGTCTAATTCAACTTGGGAGGTCTGGAAAGGCTTCTTCAGAGAAGGGACTTTGACATGGAAGGAGAAGAAATTAAGTGAAGGAAAGGAGGGAGGGAGGAGGAAGTCAAACTGTGCCCCACGCTTATGAGGTTAAAGCTGTCCCCAGCCAGACCCCTATGGACACTGTTCTTCTTCATGGGAATGTTAATCTTATCTTTTTGAGGCAAACAACAGGGAAAACTCCGCAGCCTAGAGCACTGTGAGATTGACCGCTGATTCACACTGGAGCAGAGGGACCATGGAATGTCCGACAATTACCTGGACCTCATTATACCCTTAAAATCTCTGCCCAAGGAGGAGCACGAGCTTTATTAACATAACACGGGATACCTGTGTAGGCATGTCTTCTAAATGCACCTGTGCAACATTATGCCCGTCTTTACATGCAATGACAAAGCTCCCCTTTCTGAATATTCATCCTTCTGTTCAAAGAAACCCACTAACTACCGAAGCTAGCTTTGGAAGTTATTCTCCATGGTCTCCTGATTTGCTGCAAATAAAGTTTCCTTTGTGTGACAACTCCACCTAGTGCAGTCTCTCTCTGTAACTCACCAAGGAGAGAACCCTCATTAGTTTGGCTACAGAATGTTCCAAATAGAACATCCAGGTGCAGAGGGCTTAAGATTTGTTTTCAGTTTGGAACCTGAACAAAGGAAAAAGCATTCAGGTGTCCTTTGAAGCCTGGCCTCCACTGGTGCTAAAATAGATTTCACACCCAAGTTTCATTTATATGTTGATGGCAGCTATGTTTCTGCTTTCACACCCCTATCACTGATCAACGCTTGTGATAAAACCCCTCTGTTTGTGGTGGTGTTGGGGCCGGTGAGGAGTATGAAAGGGGCTCAGGTGGCTGCCTCCAGACCAGGCTGTGGGTTGGGTAGACGATGAAACCATCACTTAGAGTTATTCCCCTGCCTGATTCCCAACTCCCTAACGTAGATTCAGAAATTTTAACCCTCTACCTTTGTGTAAAAATCCTTCCTCTGGGAGCACCTGGGTGGCTCAGTGGGTTAAAGTCTCTGCCTTGGGCTCAGGTCATGATTCCAGGGTCCTGGAATCGAGTCCCACATCGGGCTCTCTGCTTGGCGGAGAGCCTGCCTCCTCCTCTCTCTCTCTGCCTGCCTCTCTACTTGTGATCTCTGTCTGTCAAATAAATAAATTTAAAAAAAAAATTCTTCCTCTGAAATTCACGCTCTTCACTGCTGCCTCTGAGATCTGTTTCCTGCCTATGAATCTGATTCAATTGACTATACACCCTTTGTTCTGCACATTTGGGCTACACAGGCATTCTTGTTCTTCTTTTGATCCGTTAGCATGTTTTAGCTTTATGGTTTTGGATCTTGCTGTTCCTGTAAACCTAGAAGGCTCTATTCCCAGAACTTGTTATGACCAGCTCCTTTTCATCATTCAGGTGTCTGGCTCAAAGTTTAGTTTGGAGAGATCTTCTTTGACATGCCTTTCTAAAACAGCACGTTGTGTCCCATTTCCCTGCTTTATTTTCCCTATAGCACTTACTACTATCTGAAATTATTTAACTACTTGATTCTTTTCCCCACTAGAATGTAAGCACTGGGAGTGTTGAGCTATTATGTTTTCATCTCTCTGAACAGCACATAGAACAATGCTTTGCACACATAAAGCGCTCAGTAATTATTGGCAATAAATGATTGAACACATTTTTTTTTTTAACGGAAGGGAGGCTCTAAATTTTAGAGTCTAAAGGTATAGTTGGTGAGCTCAGTTCTTTAGGATGTTAAAGTAGAAATCCAGAAAGAAATCTTTGGGGACTTCCATATCAGAACCGACCAAAGCACATGAGTAAGGATTTCATAAAAAACCTGGAAGGTCTATTATTTGCCATGCCCCTGCTATGTACCAAGCACTGTATTCAGTGGGATAAAATGATGAGCAGAAAGAGTTATGGTCCCAGCCCTTGGGAATTTCCAGCTTAGTCTTTTCTGTGTTCCCTTGGATTTTCAGTAAACAGCAGTATGCTGGATCCTGCTGGAGACATACTGAAGGTATGCTTGCCACCTGCAAAACTCTATTGTTAAATTTTCAAGACTATTTCAAGCCAGTTGTTAAAAATCGTTAAAAATCAAATTATATAAACTTACAAGTAAATTGTATTAAAAACAAAGATAATAGGGACACCTGGGTGGCTCAGTTGGTTAAGCAGCTGCCTTCGGCTCAGGTCATGATCCCAGCGTCCTGGGATCGAGTCCCACATCGGGCTCCTTGCTTGGCGGGGAGCCTGCTTCTCCCTCTGCCTCTGCCTGCCATTCTGTCTGCCTGTGCTCGCTCTCTCTCCCTCTCTCTCTGACAAATAAATAAAATTAAAAAAAAAAAACAAAGATAATATACATTCGAAACTTGTCATTGCCTAATTATTTTATAAATCTAGTGTTATTATTTGTGCTCTTAAGGTTATTTATGTTGATCATATCTGTACAGTGGAAATACTATATGAGGAGCGCCTTTCCCCAACTCCATGATCAGTGACATCACAATGGTAGCTTGGGAGTATATACACCTGGAAACTGGCAAACACCATCATCAGGGCTTCCCTATTCACTGGGCTCCCCCGCCCCACTCCCCACACACATACACACTGCCAGCAACCTGTCAAGGATAGAGTGTCTGTTGGCAGCCACTGAATTAGAGAGAATATTTAGGTCCTCCAATAAAGGAAGAAGAAAAGCAGAGCAACTTGTTTTGGATCTGAGGAAGGGTCCTCCACTTACGCTATAACAAAGTACAAGTTGTAAATTTTTTTTAAAGATTTTATTTATTTATTTGGCAGAGAGAGATCACAAGTAGGCAGAGAGGCAGGCAGAGAGAGAGAGAGGAGGCACCAGGCTCCCTGCCAAGCAGAGAGTCCAATGCGGGACTCGATCCCAGGACCCTGAGATCATGACCTGAGCCGAACGAAGGCAGAGGCTTAACCCACTGAGCCACCAAGTTGTACATTTCTAAAACAACTTGTTCTTCTATGACTTTTATAACTTTAGAATATTATCTTTAATAGCTTATTTAAAAAATAAATGCCTATTTTGAAAACAAAAGCAGACCACATTTTTCAGGGTCTAAAAATGAATTATAAAATGTTTCGTACGTATGGAAGCAATAATTAGACTTTTAAAAGACAATAGTAATATAACAATCTACTGCCCACCCCCACCCCCCGGACCATAATAATGTGGAACTGATAATTCACCTCTGACTAAACTATAGATAATGGAAAACCACTGAAATGATGTGCAGGATTAATGTAGTACATTAGAAAGGTCAATCTGGGGGCACCTGGGTGACTCAGTGGGTTGAAGCCTCTGCCTTCAGCTCAGGTCATGATCCCAGGGTGCTGGGATCCAGCCCCGCATTGGGCTCTTTGCTCAGCAGGGAGCCTGCTTCCCTTCCTCTCTCTCTGCCTGCCTCTCTGCCTACTTGTGATCTCTGTCTGTTAAATAAATAAATTTAAAAAAAAAAAAAAAAAGGTCAATCTGGTGACCCAAAGTAGGTACTCCAGAAACCAGTTTTGCTGGAGTCCAGGAGAGCCCGAATCAATTTGAGAAAATACAGTCAAGGGGGAAAAATTAGATGTGGTGATGGATAGGAAAAAGGAACCAAGATAATTCCAAGGATCTGAAACAAGTGTGACAGCATCAGTGACTGAATCCCTGACCACACCCCTACTGCTCCCCACAGCTTCCGACCCTGGAGAGATTGTCAAAATTTAGGTTGCTGGTACTCCACCGCAGAGTTACTGAGAGTCAGTAAATTTGGGGGAAGAGCCCATATTCCATTTGACAAGTATGTAAAGTCTGATGCTGCTGGTGCGAGGATCACACTTTTAGAACTACTGCTTTACAGTAATGGTTTGCTTATTTTGCTAAAGCTTCAGGCATGTCTTTGTTAAACCAGCAGGGGGAGACAGGTATAAAATTTATCCTCTAGAAATAAACTACCTTATAATACTAAAGCTCCTTGGAGTTATGATGTTGCCATGGAGATTTCTGAACTGTTTTGGAGAGCAGCATGTAAGTTGGCATCAGGTGAGATAATTTTCTGTTGTTTAGGTAAAAATGTATTTTGATAGGACTAATGTCCAAATTTCTGCAAGCCCGCCCTTGGTAAGAACTTGGTTGGAAGAACTTGGAGTCACACAACTCTGTCACAAGCTGTATGACTTGGGGTAAGTTATCTTCTCTGATCTTGTTTCCTCCTCTTTAAAATAGTCCCGATTTATGGAATTGTTAGAGGCCTAAACGTTCTTGGAACTTAAGTTGGCTATAATTATTAAAATATTATTATTACGACTCTAGTTGTTTTCAGTTCTATAGCCTCCCCAAATTTTAGGAACAGTCCAGATACACTGCTTAGTTTTTTAGTAATAGTGCTCCCGTTATTCAGGTGAAGAATTGGAAACACCTGGAAAGTGATTGTTTGTAAAAGCCTAATCTCCCCAACCAAAATACCTAGAATAGGTGAGTTTTATTTTTTATTTTTTATTTTTTTACAACCCCGAATAGGTGAGTTTTTATTAACGTTCCCGGCCCAGAGAGCTCTCTCTGTATTTGATCTCCTAGCCTTCAAAGCCCAAAGATGGGTAAGTGTGTTTTTTTGGACCCAGAGCTGAGATGGAACAGAGCAGATGGATGCTGGCTTCATCTTGGCAGAGCACTCAAGCGGGGTCAGACTAGCCCAGATCCAGCCCCGGCAGCCCTTCCCTAGAGTTGGCACCTGCCGGGCATGCATTTGTGTGAAGAGTCGCGATCTGCGTGTTGCGAGTTGGTTCCCCTGTTCCGCGGAATTCGCTAACTTCGCGGGGGCCGGCCGCTTCCCGCGGAGGGACATACCTGTCCGTGATCGCGCTCTTATTGGCCCGACACTGACACTAGCCCTGTGGCGTTGGCGGCAGGGTCTCCTGCGGGGAGGAAGAGTCCGGACTGGGGCGGGGTGACGTCAGCGAAGGCGTGTCCAGGCCGGGAGCAGTGGGCGGGGTCTACGGGAAGGTGTGTCGGGGGCTGGTGGGGGGCGGGGCCGGTCGGCGGTGACGTCACAGGGCGGGGCGGTGCAGGGGGCGCCCGTGTAGGTGAAGCGCGGCGCCCGGCGGCAGCGCTCAGTTAAGGCGGCGAGCCGCACGGAGTAGCCTTTCTCTCAGCTTCACTCCTGTGCTGCCAGTCATGTCCCTGAGAAGCAGCCTGTCGCGTCTCCTCCGGACGCGAGTGCATTCCATCCTGAAGAAGTCCGTTCACTCGGTGGCTGTGATCGGAGCCCCGTTTTCACAGGGACAGGTGAGAACCGGGACCTGGCACCGAGGGGCAGAACCAGGAGAAAGCGGGGGTGGGGTGAGGAGCGGGGAGACGAGGAGAAGATGGGGAGGAACAGAGAGGGGGACGAGGTGGTGGGTTCCCACGATTGGGCACCGGGAGAGCACGTGGGGTTTCCTCTGGTAGAAGATGGGAAAGGAGAAAGGAGGTGGAGGGCATCCTGCTTGCGCTGCGGGCAGGGGCCGCGGGCTGGCGGGTCTCCGCGGCCTTCCTCCCGAGGAGAGGGAAAGTGGTGGGTCCCGCTGGGGGAGTTGGGGCAGGATTTCAGTGAGGGGCTGGAGGGGGACAAATCGGCCAGAATACCCGGTGGAATGTCCAGAGAGAAGAGGTTGAAGTGAGAGACCGGGGATTTAAGGCTTCAGGGTGCATTCTCGGAAACCATTCATTGGCGGGGAAATTGGAGCTGCAGTCTTCAGCGGCGAGGGGACGGGAGGGGCTGTTTTGTTCTCTTCAATGGAAGAAACCTGCAGTCGTGGAGACCTCACTGCTCCAGAAGCCCAGGCTCAGGCCTCCGCCAGCCACACACACCCTCCCCCCCACCCCCCAAGGACCGGATCCAGACCAGGCTAAGGCCCTTCCCTGTCTTGGCCTCCGCTTGCTCTTCCCACAGTCAGGGGCTTGGAGATTGATTTGATTCCAGTAATTTTTTTTTGCTCCTCCCCTGCAAGTGTTTGAAACGAGCAGACCTCAGGTGAAAATAATAAAAGGAAGGGCTGATGGTGTCACAGGTTTTCAGAGGGATCTGTTGGGAACTAAGTATAGAATAGCAGATTTCTGTATTTTTGCGAAATAAAGTGGTCTTATTTCTAACCCACTTCTTTCACATCTAACTGTGTAATTTATGTGACAGAAAAGAAAAGGAGTGGAGTATGGTCCTGCTGCCGTGAGAGAGGCTGGCTTGATGAAAAGACTGTCCAATTTGGGTAAGTGGCTGAAGTTTAGATTCTGTGATGGCTGGTAGCAGGCCATTCAGTCTCCTCTCCTGTCTAGGGACTGCACAGTGTCTGCTTGTACTTGGGAAGCCTCTCGTCCTCCCTTTGGTTCCATTTGCAGTTTAAGATCTGGGAGTCTTCAGGCAAAGTCTTGTGGGCAATAAAGAGAGTAACTGTGTAGAAGGCAAGGAGGTGGAGTGACGTGGGGTCTGGAGCAAGCAGTGGGAAGAATACTGGCTAGGTTCAGCTCTAACTGCTCAGTCAGCTTTTCCCTCTCAAATTCCAGCTCTCGGAACTCCATCAGGGTGTGCTTCTGATTCATCAGCCTAGCCAGTTTCCTCTCTTCCTATCCTTCATTTCCTCCTCAGGGTGAATAGCTTTTTATTACTATAAGCAGAGTTTTGGATCAGTGTTTCTCGAACTTCCCTGATGATGAAAATCACTTGCATTACTTGTTAAAAATACAGGTTCCTAGGCTTCTCCATGGAATAGTCTGATTTATTGGCTCTGGGTGGGACCCAGACATGTGCAGTTTCACAAGCTCCCAGGTAATCTGCAAGACAGTTGCAGTTGTGTAATGAGGATAGTACTGTAAAGTTACAGAACCTGACCCAAAGATAAATGCCATTTATATGGTAATAGAGAACCCTTCTTTTGGTAAGAGGACACCAAATTCCAGCTGTTATGATAGGAAGGCTCCTTTACCTAACCTGAATGTTTCTAGCTGCTGTTTAAAGCCATTTCCTCCATTTATATGAGGACAATTCCCAGATCTTTTCTGAAGCTGTAAGCGCAGAAGGCGTGGCAGCAGCGAGCTGTGGGTGCTGCAGATAGCAATGGGGAATCTAGGTTAACTATAAATCTCTTCCCCACTCTTGCTTTGAAAACTGAGTCCATTCCAGGAGTGGACCATTTCCTTCTAAAACACAGGACGAGTGAAGTCACCAAAACCACCTTGGGCTGAGGTGTACTTCCTGTACACCTCTGGCTAGATCTAGATGTGGTGTCTTTGGTTCACTACTCAAAACTTTTCTCTGTTAAATAATTACAGATCCTTCTTCAGTAGGATCTCTTAATTCTTTTAATGACTCTCTAGGCTCACCACCAAAGATGAAAGAGAAATGAAGATTCAGTTTTAATGTGTCATCAGTTACCTAACAGGAAGAAGTTTCTATTCCTGCTTATAAATTAGGATCCTGTCCCTTTAAATCAGCTGTACACATTCAGCCTTTTTAGTTTTTTTAAAGATTTTATTTATTTGTTTGAGAAAGAATGAGAGTGAGAGAGAGCATGAGAGGCTGAGAGGGTCAGGGGGAGAAGCAGACTTCCCGCTGAGCAGGCAGCCGGATGTAGGCCTCCATCCCAGGACTCTGGGATCATGACCTGAGCTGAAGGCAGTTGCTTAACCAACTGAGCCACTCAGGGGCCCCTCAGCCTTTTTAAAAGGCAGCATTTTACACTGAAGACCATAATCTCTGGGAATCACTATTTTTTTTTTTTTTTTTTTTAAATACTGGATAAACCCCTGCAGCCCATCTGATGAAATGGGCCTGGCCTGGCTTGAATTGCCTGCTCAGTCCTCAATTCTACCTTTAGAGACAAGAATCAGTTTCAGCCTCTTACACAGAACACATTTATAATATTCAGTTGAGGCTGCCGAATGAGGGGGAGGGGCACATCTATGGCTCATGCTTTGTGGACTTTTCCTGTCCTAGCTCATGGTACTTTTCTGCTTCAACCTGGAATAGCCATTCTCCCTTAAACACTACTCCCTCAAATACCTCCTCTGTCTACTCTCAACCTAAAGTGATGGGGAAGCTGCAGTTTATTTTGGTCTTCTCTTTAAGTTTTTTTTAGCCTTACAATTTATATCCTTGCCCTGTAGCTGACTGGTAGGCCAGTATGACTAGCAGCCCAGAATAGAATCTCATTGCATATTAATAAGAGTGTGGCACTCAGCACATTTGTAGCGTGTGATTTTGGCTAATCTCCAAAAAATAGATTGGTAAAAGTACCAAGAGAAGTTCAGTTGCTCTATTGTGAAGCAGTACTGAGGTACCAGTACTGAGGTACCAGTGCACTTTCAAACAGGCAGCATGGGTCAGATTTCAAGGCGAGAGGACCCACGGAAAGATAACTTTCACAAATCCCCTTTGTTCCTTGCCCTCAGCTCTGATGTCACAGGCTGCTGGTGTTGCCATGGCATTGGTCAAACTTCCTGTTTTCTGGAATGAATGGATTTGACTTAGTGTCTGGGTTTGGTTTTCCCTTTTTTTTACCCTGGGTTTAGTAAGGACACTCGGCTCCTCTCTCAGGTGACCCCTTATCTGAGCATATGCAGAGAGCCTGGGAGAGATGAAGAGACAGTTGGCCTGCCAAGGCTCAGATTCGGTGCCTCTGCTTCTGATTCTCATGAGCCCTGAAAGCCACGGTCATTGATCATTGGCCCCTTTTTTCTTTGGAAGTTGAAGGAGTGTTCTGCTGGGGGGAGGGGGATAGCTGTCAACGGAGATGGACAGTTTGAGGGCTTTATCATTGTAATTAGGTAATTTGACTCAGCTGAGGTACTGAAAAGAGATGCCAGCCACTGAAACAACTTTTTAAATTAACTTAGGCTGGAGTTCTGGAAGCCATGTGGGAGCCCCTCTGGTTCCTCTCGACTAGGCTAGAGACATTTGTCCTTCCTGTTCCATTTGGTGCTCCATTAGACAACAGACCAGGAATCTCTTCGGTTGGGACCAGAATCTGGTCTGCTTCAGGAAGAGCTGATTGAGGGCCTGAGGTAGTTTAACAGGAAGATCTGAGAACTATTCGGTACAGATTGGTGTGTGAGTTCCGGGATATGTATTTGCTTGCAGTGGGGTGTTAATATTCATTAGTTGTGTGATCGTGATACTTGGCCTGGCCTCTACCTTGCTATTCCACTGAAATTACCTTGAGCAAGCCTACTGATCTGTCAGCCTTTATTTTGCTGGGCCTCTCTATTGCACAACTGATCGCTTTATTCTGGAAATACTGTGAGCAAAGACACCCCTCTCTTTTGAGTCTCTTGTCTCCATTGACTAGTCCTTCCTGGACTCCTTTGTGGGATCTTCATCTTCTTCCCAACCCTTAAATGCTGACCCCATTGTTTCTCCAGCTTGGTTCTAAGGACCCTCATCTCACTCTCACAGATGTCTCAAACTGCACTTGTTCAAAACAAAATTCCTTATCTTCTTCCTCAGATCTGTTTCTCCTGCTGTCCTCCCATTGTCTGTTTCATGCTGTCACCCATTATCCAGTCACTCAACTCAACCTAAAAAGACCATCACAATTCTTTGTTCCTTCCGTTTTGTGCTTTACATCTGTTGGTCACAAAGTCTTGTTGATTTTTTTCCCCCCTCCTAAAAGATTAGAGTTCTTCGCCATAATGGTGCTACTGTAGTTCTCTCTCTTCACACTTGACTGTAACTTTCCTTTGGTTTCTTTTGTCCCTTTTCTACCTTACTTGGTTCACATTCTTCGCTGCCACCAGAGTAAGCTTTCTAAGACCATTTATCCTTTGCTAAGTCTTAGTCTTAGGCTTTCTTTTACATGCGTCCATGCTTTTCAGTCTTGTCATTCATATGCCATCTTTTCTAATTTGCCATATTATTCACTTTGTATTTCTTAAAATTGGCTTTAAAGGTTCATAATTTTTAAATGTAGCCTGAACCTATAATAAGCAATGAAATCTCAGGCTTGTACTAGATACATTTTTCTAATCCAGTTTCATTTAATAGTTTTACATTTTGCTATTTGTCCTTCGACCCCTAGGTTGAAGTGTAGAACACACAGCACCGCAATTTGACTTTCATCTATGTCTTTAGACTTCTCTCTACACACATTCTGCCTTATTCTCATTGCAGCTAGAGTTGTGGGCCCTTGACCTAGGCTCCACATATAGAAGCATGCATCCTAAACTTTGACTTGAAATTCAAGAAGGGGTAGCAAAGAATTCATTCTGTGATGGGCAGGGTGGTAACAGTGCCAGCAGTGGCTTCTGTCCAGCGTCATGGGGTCAGCCGTGCCAGCTGCATGCAGTGCCTTTCCTGAGTAATGGAGCTCTAGATCTTTACTGGACAGTCCTGCAGTGGGACTTCGGGAGCCATAATTGCTGGTACTGTGGCCTTTAACCCAGATATCAGCCCTCTTAGAGATTCCGGGAGTTACCCAAATTGAATAAATTGCTTTTCTGCTGTAATTAGCTCAAACAGGTTTCTGTTGCTTGCAGTTTAGAGATCCCGATTGACACACAGTTTACAAATTCTAGTGAGAAAAATTGCCATGTGGACTGGGATACTCTAAGTCCTCTCTCTAGTCTCTTGATAATAAATTCTTGTTCTTTTGTTTGCCTTTTCCCCTAGTACTTGACACAGTCTTCTTATAAGTTAATATAACTCATTAGGTTACAGTTTCTTTGGCCTTTAGTTAATTTAGGACTAGATCTTAGTCTCTCTGGGTTTTAGCAGCTCCCTGTTCCTTGGTGCTTTGATTTTTGAACCATCACGTTCCTTAATGTGACTCCTGAAAACCGCCTCAAGTTTTAACTAAAGACATTTTTAAGTTCTGGGCATGCCTGACTAGTAAACAGACCAACTTTAGTATATTACCATGACTTAAATCATTTTCAGTGTTCTCGATCTTAAGCCTATATCTTAATAGAGTTATAAGACTGTAGACATCTGTTAAAATGATTGAACTTAAATGTAAGTAATATAAAGTATGTATCAAATCATTTAAAATATCATTTTCAGGTTTACTTTTCTAGGAGCAGCTTTTAGTCACTAAAAACTATAACAAGTTCTTTCGCTAATTTCTATATTCTAAAAATTTGAGCGCTGCTAAGGTTTAGGTACTGGGAATATAATAGTGGACAAAAGAAAGTCTTGTTATCTTGGAGCACCCATTCTAATGAAGGGGGGTTGGAAACAGACTTAAGTAAAACATACAGTATGTCAGATGATGAAAAAATGAAAGCAAGTGGTGGGGGATAGCAAGTATTGGGGATAGAGTAGGCATTGCGTAGGTAGTTGGGGAGGCCTCAGCAAGAAGGAGTCTTGTGAGCAGACCTTTGGCAGGTGAAGAAAGGCACAAGGTATGTAACTGGGAGCATTTCAGGCAGAAGGAACAGTAAGACCCAGAGACAGAAAGGTGCCTGGGAATGTTTAGGGAACAAGATGCTATTATCGAGCTCTAGCCAGTGATTGCTCTGTGGGAAGGGGAAGGCCTTCTATTCTTCAATTTTTCAAGAAAAACCAGAAATCTGAATTTTTATGGGAGATCTAAGTTGTTTTAATAAAAAAAAAATAGGCTATAGCCATACAGTGGAATATTACTGAATCATAAAGAATGAATTTCTAATTCATGTTACAGCAGGAATGAAACTTGGAAGTATTATAGTAAGTGAAAGAAAGACACAAAAGGCTACATGTTCTATGATTCCATTTATATGAACTGTCCAGAATAGGCAAATCCAAAGAGACAAAGTGGACTAATTTGGGGACTGGTGGGGAGAAGGCAATGGGGAGTGGCTGGCAATGGGTGCTGGTTTCTTTCTGGAAGGTGATGAAGCTGTTCTTCAGTAGGTAATTTGCTGAGTAATATGCTGTAGCAAAAGCCTACGTCGCAGATGTAGGTAAATCTCTTAAAGGCATTATTGGGATTTAGCAAATTTCAGTATAACCAAATCTTTCCTTCTTAGAAAGGGAGCAGGCAGCAAAGAATTTAACTTAGACTTTTCATTTAAAAGTTGTTATCCATTTGCCATGTTCTGGACATTGTGCTAGGCTCTTGCTACTATGTCATTCTTAATTTGTTAAAAACAAATGATACCCATCAAGATGGCCAGTGTCAAAAACAATAAAAACAACAACAAAAACAAACAAAAACCCCCAAAATAACAAGACTTGGTGAGGATGTGGTGATATTAGGACTCTCGTGCACTATAGTGGGAATGCAAAATGATACAGCTGCTGTCAAAACCAATATGGCAGGGGCGCCTGGGTGGCTCAGTGGGTTAAGCCTCTGCCTTCGGCTCAGGTCATGATCTCAGGGTCCTGGGATCCAGCCCTGCATTGGGCTTTCTGCTCAGCAGGGAGCCTGCTTCCTCTGCCTGCCTCTCTGCCTACTCATGATCTCTCTCTGTCAAATAAATAAATAAAATCTTAAAAAAAAAAAAAAAAGAAACACCAATATGGCAGCTTCTCAAAAAATTAAAAATGGTTAACATATCAGCAATTTCACGTCAGGCATTTACCCAAAAGCACTGAAAGTAGGGTCTAGAGGGGATATTTATACACCCATGTTCATAGCATTGCACACAATAACCAAAAGATGGAAGGAACCCAAGAGCCCATTGATGGATGAATGGATGGATAAAATGTGATACAAACGTACAATGGAATATTAGCCTTAAAAAGGAAAGTTCTGACATATGCTGTAACATGGGTGAACCTTAAGAACATTATGCTAAGTGACATAAACCAGTCACAAAAAGACAAATACTGTATTCCACTTACAAGGTACCTAGAGTAATCAAATGCATAGGGACAGAAAGCAGAGTGGTGATTGCCCAGGGCCCCAGGGGAAGGGAGAATGAAGAAATATTGTTTAATGGGTATAGATGAAAAGAATTCTAGAGGTGGATGGTGGTGATGGTTATACAATAATGTGAATGTACTTAATATCACTTAAAAGTGATTATTTTTATGTGTATTTTACCACAATTTAAAGGAGAATTAAAGTAAGTTAGAATATAATGTGAGTTAAGAATGAGGCCGTAGCTCGAGGTTGTAGCTTTTCTTAGGACATAACCATGCCATGTGCTTAAAATGATTTTTTTTCAGCTTTTTAGCACATTGTTTTGCTCTATAAATCTGAGAATGAACAAACCAAAAAAGTCTGTCCTGGAAACCATGAGAAACTTTCTCTAGGTGATACAGTCAGTAGTAGATAGAGTAAGAGAGACTGATTTCTTGCCCTGTACAACACGATCCCTGGACTGGGGCAGTCGGCTGCCTTCTCAGCTCCTGTGGCGGTGGAAGAAACTCAGAGTGGCTCCATCATAAGTGTATGGCCTCCTACTTCTTAAAGTCCTGCGTGTTCCTGGTGTACTCCCTCTCACATTTCCCATGATTCCCATGATGGCTGTTTCAAGTCTTTACCCACAATCCTCAGGGTCTTGCCTTTCTGACTCAGGCACAAACTCCCTTAACAGCCCCTTTCCCCGTGACTCCCCGCAGTTAGTTGTATGTACCAAGATTCTTTTACACCCTCAGAGGATGAGGGATCCCATCCTCCTTGTATCGGGTAGATACAATTGCATGTGATAAAGCACAAAATAACAGCGGTTTTAGAAAAATCATGTCAAGGGCACTGGGTGGCTCAGCTCGTTTGGCTCAGGTCATAATCCTGCAGTCCTGGGATCAAGCCCCACATCGGAGTTCCTGCTCAGTGGGGAGCCTGTTTCTCCCACTCCCTCCTTCCTCAGCTCGTGTGCCTGCACCCTCCCTTGCTCTCCCTGACCCCCTCTCTCAAATAAATCTTAGGAAAAAAAAAAAACAAACTCACTCTCCAGTAAACAGGTCTGGAGAGAAGTCCAGAGCAGGTTTGGACCTTCTGTTTTTATAGTTTGGACCTAGATTCTTATCTCGCTGTTCCACCAGCAAGGCCTCCATCTAATGGTCCCAGATGGTGTGGCGTCCTATCTGGCAGCAGGGGGCAAGAATGGACAGAAGCAGGTGAAGGGAGAACTTGTGCGTTCCCTGAAGGAAAGTTTCCAAGAAGCTGCAGGGCACTCCTGCTTATCCTGTTGGCCCCGATGGGTCATATGGCCACACCCAGTTACAGGGGAAGATGGTGAGTTTAGTCTTAATTCTCAGAGGTCATGTTCCCAGCTAGAGGTCCGCTGTCTCACCAGAGAAGTGAAGAACAGATCTTGGACAAGGAACAAATGGTCACACCACCTCCCTATGCTCCAGATCCTATCTCTCCTGCCTTCAGAGTGTTCTTGTTCTAGCAATTACCCTTTCCTTCCTCTTGTTCCTCAACTTCTAACCCATCCCTTCAGGAATTAACTGCAGATCTTACCATCATGGTTTCTCCACTGCCCTTGCACACTTTGACTTGCTATAGTCTGATGTCCTGCGCCATCATTGCAACGAAACTGGTTTTGCTGCAGTCTTGGACCTCCTATGTTCTATCAGGGGAGACACTGCAGCATTCACCTTACTCATCACTGTCGGCCACTCCTTCCTTATTTTATTTATTTATTTTTTTTGAAGATTTTATTTATTTGACAGAGACACAGCAAGAGGGAGAACACAAGCAGGGGGAATGGGAGAGAGAAGCAGGCTTTCCATTGAGCAGGGAGCCTGATGTGTGGCTCAATCCCAGGACCCTGGGACCATGACCTGAGCCCAAGGCAGATAGTTAACGAGTGAGCCACCAAAGCGCCCCTCCACTCCTTCCTTATTAAAACAGACCCCATGTTCTTCTGGGTTTAGCTCTTCAGGTTCCTTGACTAGATTTTCAGCTATCTGCCCTTTACCTGCTGGTGTTCCTCAGGGTTCTGCCCTTGATTCTCTTGCTTTAATATTCTCTCAGTTGGCATTATGTCTATTCCCCATGGCTTTTCTGTCACCTGTATGCTGATGCCTCCAAAGCTTTATCTCCAACACTTGTTTCTTTGCTCAGCTCCAAACTTGTAGCCCAGTTGGCTTCTATCTTTTTGACTTTATTATGGAAATGTTCAAACATAACCAAGTAGAGATGGTGACCTAGTGAATTTATCTGTTACCCAGTGTCAATCATCAATACATGGCAGTGCCTTTTTTTGTTTTTGTTTTTTAAGATTTATTTATTTTAGAGAGCCAAGCCAGCAAGCAGAGGGGAGGGGCAGAGGGAGAGGAAGAGAAGCAGACTCCCCGCTGAGCTTGGAGTCCCAATTAAGAGGGCTCCACCCAGGACCATGTGATTATGACCTGAGCCAAAGGCAGATGCTCAACTGAGCCACCCAGGTACCACTCCATATAGTTTCAACAAGATAGTCTCTAACACCTCAAGGCCATCTATCCAGGACCGAACTTCTCATCTTCTTCACTCCCTTCCCCTGTGTCCTCCTCAACTCTGGTAGTAGGCCAGAGAGCTGGTGTGAGGGCCCTTAATCTCCATTCCCACTGTAAGTATTACCAGCATCTGTTGCTTCTCCTGTGGCCTTGTCTTTTTTTTTCCCCCCCTTGTGGAGCTGCTCTTCTCTGGGCCAATCCATTTCCCTCAGGCCCCCAGGGCACTAAATCTGCAGCACAGATTTGATTGGTCACTTTTTTTTTTTTTAAAGATTTTATTTATTTATTTGACAGACAGAGATCACATGTAGGCAGAGAGGCAGGCAGAGAGAGAGAGAGAGAGAGAGAGAGAGAGAGGAGGAAGCAGGCTCTCCACTGAGCAGAGAGCCCGATGCGGGGCTTGATCCCAGGACCCTGAGATCATGACCTGAGCGGAAGGCAGAGGCTTTAACCCACTGAGCCACCCAGGTGCCTCGATTGGTCACTTCTTGATGTGGAAACCTTAGTAGCTCCCTGCTTAGGATCTGTGTCCTGCCCCTTCCCCACTGTCACTCTCCTTTTGCAACACCTCTACCCCCACCCCTGCATACCCCCTGCCCACCCCGCTCTTCTCCACAGTCCTCCCAGGAACCCTGGGCTCCCGGGAATTGTGAATTGTTCTATAGGGCTGAAGGTATTCTGTGCCTCTTCTGCTTGTAAGCCTTTCCCTCTTCTGCTTTTATTGCTGGCTAATACCTTCAAGATTCAGATATGAGGGTGTATTAATATAACAGGTGTGGTAATGCTCAGATTGGGAGAAGACAGACCAAATCTTCCTGGCTCCTTCCCCCAGGCCACAAGGTCAGAAACTACTGAAGAGGAAAAGAAGTAAAAAACTCCTTCCTGTGTGACCCAAGAACTGAGTCACAGAGCGGATGGCATTGTGCTTAGGGCTTCGGAGAGTTGGCGTTCCAAGATTAATTGGCTTTGCCTTAGTAGTATTTCATAGATTTGGAAGATTCAAGCTGTGTGTGAGAGCTGGAGACTCTAGGAGCCGTTTCAGTATGTGCTCTGTGGACCTGTGTGTGTTTGCAACTTCTCACCAAAACCTGATTTTATCAAAATGACAGTCTATTACAAACAGGTTTTGGGAAGTCTTAGGTTACGCCATCAGTTTCAAGGAAAAGAGAAGCGGTAGGGTGGGGCACAAAACCACAAAGATGTTTCATCCAGTTGAACTAAGATACAAACCTTAGCATGTGGAGGCTTTCCCTTGTTATCTCAGGTAATACTCCTAAGAGCATGTGAGATAGGACAAGCTCAGAAACTGAACTTGGTTGGCGATCTTGACTCGTCCAGGAAGTTAGGGGCCAGAGGGCAAGAATTCTTCCTTTTGCGTCTGTTGTGGCACTTGACCTCCTGTGGCTATCTTGTATGCACTCTGCTTTCCGCCCAGAGGGGTCTGGAATGTGGTCTGTCTGGTTCCAGGTTCCCTGGGAACACTCCCTAGAATGCCAGCCCAGACTCTGGGGCTGGGAACTATACATCAGAACTGTTAGCTCGTGAAGCTGTAGTCAGTCACTAGTCTGATATGTTTCCCTTCAAATCTTTTCTGGAACAAGGTCGAATATGAAGAACTTAGAAAAGATCACATTTTCTGGAGAGCGGTTCTTTATCCCCAGGGATTGTCGTTGTCTCTTCCTGTGGTTCTACACTGGAGCAGGTTGAAGTTTTGTTGGGCTGTTACCACTAGCAGATCTCTCTTCCAGAGAAACTCAACGATCTTGTTCTGAATGGAGGAGATGGTTATGTTGCTGTGACTTGGGAAGCCAGAGGCACCCTCCTCTCCCTCCACCCCTGCCTGTGCTGGAACCAGGCTGCTGGGGTGCCACTAGCTAACGGTCCATTTGCAAAAGCCTGAGCTGGTTCGCCACGGTCTAGAGGAGCTTCGAGGGTTGACTTGAGTTTGGTCCAGAGGGCATACATTACTCAGCTTATCTTCAGACAGTGACACTCTCTTCTCCTTAGGAAAGAAGGACCAATGTAGCCAGATAACCAAGTAGCAAGAAAACTATAAATGGTGTTGCAAGTCATCTCCATTACATGTCTTGAACTGAATTTTCAAGTCCTGTATTTAGAATTTTTTACTCAAGGATCCCATTCCTACAAAGGCATCTATGGACACCATGTTTGTATCATTTGATTTTTGAGGTGAACTCTGGTGCATGCCAGATGGACGTGTCTGACATGAAGCCTAGAAGCCCGGGGTCACCCTTCCTCCTCAAGCCACTCTCCCTGCCCTGGTCTTCCTCAGCTGGCTCCTCACCGCCTCAGACAATTGGGTGAGGAAGAAGATGTTGAGAGCCCTGGTTAAAGCAGTCCTCTCAGAGACCCAGAAGTGAATCAGAAAAAATAGGTGTTATCTTCGTGATGGGATTTCTTTCCCCGATACACTCAGCTTATTTTGGAACCAGAGACTAAGAAGCAAAGAGCGGATTTTGAGAGGCCTCTGGGACTCCTGATTCTGGGGGTTGTACAGCCCCTGCAGTCAGTGCACTTACTAAAATGCAGACATCTGCATTTTCTTAGTGGTAATCAAACGACTTTGCCTTAAGTAACAGCCTCTTCAAAGGTTATTACCCACATCACATTTTAGAGATAAGCGAGAAATTCTTATTTCAAATGGCCTGAAGTAACTCTGGCCTTCTTCCCTTTTAGACCTCTGGTAACCTCGCAACTTTGTGTTCAATAAGCTGGTTTTGTAGGTACAGTTTTGAGGTTCTAAGGATTAGCAGTTACATTCCCTTATAATACCAGGAATTCCCTTTGGGGCTAAGTCTGTCCTGTATGATATTTGAGTCTGTAATTTTTAAAAAGCCATTAATATTTGTATCCTCCCAGCTCCAAGTGAGATCTGCGTCTTTTTCTTTCTTCAAGTTTCACTGACTTGTTCTTCCCGACAATTCATAATAAACATGCCATCCTATTCAGTGACAGTTTATTTTATTTTTCTTTAAAGATTTTATTTGTTTATTTGACAGAGATCACAAGTAGGCAGAGAGGCAGGCAGAGGTGGTGGGGGAGGGGAGCAGGCTCCCCGCTGAGCAGAGAGCCTGATGCAGGGCTGGATCCCAGCACCCTGGGATCATGACCTGAGCCAAAGGCAGAAGCTTTAACTCACTGAGCCACCCAGGTGCTACCCTTTGGGGACAGTTTAAAAAAAACTGCACACTACTCGGTTCCTAGCTTTTCTTGAAATCTGTTATTCTGCTAGTGGGCTCCCTGTGGTGTGGCAGACTCTTCTGTGTGTCAGCCTCTTCCTGAGGCCATTTCTCTTACCTTGCTGGGAGCCTTGGAAGCAGTTAGAGCTCCCTGTGAGTGGAAGTCAGAGCAGGAGACAGAATGGGGCCCCTATAGGGGCTGCTGACTCAGAACACTGTCTCATGCGAGTCTCTAGTGAGAGGGTGATTCAGGCTTGTCCTACACAGTTGGAGCTATTCACTTGGCTGAATTTCCTCCTCTCCACTGAGTGGATGTTGACAGCAGCTGAGGCTGTGAGGATTGGCTGCTCTCTGTGAAACATCTAGAACGGTGTGGTGGATGGAGACCATTTTGTTCCTTTCCTATCATTGGCTTCCTTCAGGGATTCCCCATAGATTGGGGCCCTGGAACAGAAGTGCTGTCCCCAGATACTGCTAAGGTCAGGGAGGGCTGTTTTGATTTCTTCCCCACCAGTGGGTTGCATCATTCTGCTGATGTACGTGTGTCCTCACTCCTCTCTGATGGAGCCTGGAGGGGTTTATCAAGGCCAAAGGTGACATTCCGTGGATTTTTATTACCCTCACTGCAGAGAGAAGCAGCAAGGCTGTGCCAGTGTCTGCAGAGCTGTCCTTTCCCCACTGCAAGTAAACATGAGAGCCCTCTCAGGTTGGTTCAAATCAGTTTGTCAGGAGAGCTTCTTTGAAGTCTTAAGTTGTCCTACCATTGTCCTACAATGCCTTCTGGGAAGAAAGAGCGGCAGGGCAACGTCGTCTCATCCGATCTAGACTTGCCGATGAATTGACCTGAACCACAAAGTCCAACAAGGGGACAGCTCCTTCAAACATGACAGATAGACACTCTTCCCATATTGTAATATCTGCTCTTCTCACTAGGACTCTAAGATTCTTTAGAAATCAGTGAGACCATTTCTTGGGCCTTCCTAACTGAAAGAAATCGCCACCGCATTCTGATAAAAGTAATAGCTTCATTATTACTGTTCACCCTGTTCTTACAAAACATGAACCTCCCGTCAGCCTCCCTACTCCTCAAAAATGCTGCCCTATGGGTTACAATGCCTGTTCTCTTCAGCCTCATTTGCATTACTCCCATAGGCAAACTTCTCATTTCTATTAAGTCACTCAACCCTTTCCAACAGGGAAAGGGTTGAGTGACTTCTTTCAGAACCTTGTTAATTCTTTAGAAACCAATCCTGGGCTCTTCTCCACTGGTCCTTTGGTGCTACGACGGTTTTGGTAAAGGAGGCATTGGAGGAGAAAGGTCCTAAGAGGCTTTATCGGGATGGCCTAGTATGTTCACCAACTCAGCTCTGTAATGAACTAGAATAGTTAGGATTGCCAAGAGTTAGAATCCGCAACATAGGCTTTAGTACTGTGAGTTCTTAATCACTTAAAGGTTATGGCAGGAGATATTAAAAGTAGAGATTGTGGCAGAGATGGCTAGCTGTCTGCCAAAACCCATTCTCTTCTGGACAGAAGTTAGACCTGCCTTTGTTGACTGGTGCCATGTGAGCAGGTACGATGAGCCACTTTTAGGCCAGAGCCTTTAAAAGTAGACGAGCCTTCTTTCTTCCTCTCCTGCTGCCTTGGCCCCAGGGAGACCCAACCTTAGCCACAGATGGCAAAGCTCTCATGATGGCAGAGCCACAAGCCAGAAGGAGCCTGATCTCTGAATCACTGCATGGAGGAAAGCCTCCTGCTGACCTAGAATGCCCACCCCCCCACCCCGGGATGTTAAATGAACAAGAAACCGGTTTACTGGGTCTGAGCCATTGTTGTGGGGGAAGATTAGTTACAGCAGCTAAGCATACTCCAACACCTTATTTAAAAATAGTTATGAATTGTGTTTATGTACAAAGGTCTATAAAGCTAGAGTAGTCAAGCCTGGGACGTGGGGTGGGGACTTTTACGATTAGATACTTCCTTATTGATTTTATAAAAATTTTCTTCCAGTAAGGAAAGAGAACAACAAAAATAGCAAAACAATGCTAGTATAAACTTTACTTGATGGGGGAGTCATTCTTTGACCCCCACCCCACCCCCAATCCTCTCTGAATTTCTTTAAGTCATTTAACACTCATTGTCCTTAGTCCTTACCTGGAACTTTTTTTTTTTTTTTTTTTGAAAATAAAGAGCAGAATTGGGAGTCCTATAGGGTGGACACTCAGGCCGGGTTTCAAGATATTAATCCTTTCAGGGGGTCTGGTCCTCAGTTTTGTAGACCCAGGAAGAAAAGGGTTTTTGTTTAAATTTTATTATTGAAGTATAGTTGACATACAAGAGTAATTTCAAGTACACAACATAGTGACTGGACAAGTCTGTAGATCCACAGTGCTCACCATAAGGGGTCAGCACCTGTCCCCAAACAATGTTAGTACAATATTACTGAGTATACAGGACTTATTTTATAAATGAAAGTTTGTACCTCTTAATCCCCTTCACCTACATTGCCCATCCCTCTACCCTTCTCCCTCTGGCAACAGTATTTGAGTCTGTTTCTGGTTTTGTTTTTTAGATTTCACATTTAAGTGAAATCATATGGTATCTTTCTGTCTGACTTATTTCATTTGGCATAATGCCCTTCAGGTCTATCCATGTTGTTGCAAATGGCAAGATTTCATTCTTTTTATGGCTGAGTATTTTAAAGATTTTATTTATTTGACAGACAGAGATCACAAGCAGGCAGAAAGGCAGGCAGAGAGAGAGGAGGAAGCAGGCTCCCTGCTGAGCAAAGAGCCCAATGTGGGACTCCATCCCAGGACCCTGAGATCATGACCCGAGCCAAAGGCAGAGGCTTTAACCCACTGAGCCACCCAGGTGCCCTGGCTGAGTATTTTATATATGTGTGTGTATAATTGTAAAAATGCTGCAATGAACAGAGGAGGGCATTTACCTCTTTTAATAAGTTAGGAACAGAAATCTTTATGTGCAGAGCTTATCAGGCTTTCTAACCCAGAGACTCACGCTAACTGTGATGTGTATACCAAAATGCCCATTCATAATTACAGTGAGCAGCAGCCCTTCCGACATCCACTGTTAGGAGGCCCTCTTGCTGGTATGAGGGCAACAGGGAGTCTAAGTGGATAATCAGAGGGAGGTTGTTTGGAGAGTAAGGAATGAGAGCAAATGGAGTTGGATAATCTTAGAAGAATCCATTATCTAGGCTGTGAAGTAAACTGCTGATCCACTTCACAGAGTTACACGATTAATGACCCAAATCCTTTTATGAAATTTGGTCTCTCTTCCTTGAAGAGCATTATCTTAGACTGTCAAATTCTCTTTAGGGTCTTTTATAGGCTTTTTGCAGCTTTCTTCTTTAATAGTGAGCTGAGTACTATATTCTCTCTCAGTTATTGGAGTCTACATCCTAGATTCCATGCCTGGACTTGTTTGTTCCCCCAAGTTCTGTCACTTATCCACTGGGTTGATTCCTAGGTATTTCTTATTGATCATGTGAAGATTAAATGAATTAGTCATCAACAACTAGTTAATATTAATTGGATAATAAAGTTTCTCTATTTATATGCTTAATATTATAAAACACCACGCATGCCCTGATGTCTTATACCTACTAAGAACCTAAATGCTTGATGTGGCTCAAGGGGGTACACAGATAAGCATGGACAGGGAAGGAGAAACTGACATTCAGAATCTGTCCAGCCCAAGATTATTGCCCATAGCAAGACCTGATAAAGATTATTTGACAGCACAAGCAGCGGGAGCAGGAGATGAAGAGTAGGTTCTCCGCAGAGCAGGGAGCCTGATGTGGGGGCTTGATCTCAGGACCCTGGGATCATGACCTGAGCTGAAGGCAGAGCCTTCACTGACTGAACCACCCAGGTGCCTCTGTACTGAGATCTTCTTTTTCTTTAAGATTTTATTTATTTATTTGACAGAGAGAGAGAGAGATCACAAGTAAGCAGAGAGGCAGGCAGAGGGGGAGGGGGAAGCAGGCTCCCCGCTGAGCAGAGAGCCCGACTCGGGGCTCGATCCCAGGACCCTGAGATCATGACCTGAGCAGAACGAAGGCAGAGGCTTAACCCACTGAGCCACACAGGTGCCCCTGTACTGAGATCTTATAAAGTACATATCCCTTATAGTTTTTTATCATTTCAAAGGATTTTTATTGATGTTTTATTTGGTCATACTTTTTTCTCTTGGATCCCAGTGACTTTGGACTGTTATCATAGTATTCTCCTACCTTCAATATTTTCTCTTTCAGTTTTCCAGATCTCTGGGCATTTTCAGGATTATATATATATATATATATATATATATATATTTTTTTTAAAGATTTTATTTGTTTATTTGACAGAGAGAGAGATCACAAGTAGACAGAGAGGCAGGCAGAGAGAGAGAGAGAGGGAAGCAGGCTCCCTGCTGAGCAGAGAGCCCGATGCGGGACTCGATCCCAGGACCCTGAGATCATGACCTGAGCTGAAGGCAGCGGCTTAACCCACTGAGCCACCCAGGCGCCCTCAGGATTATATTTTAAAATGCAATAACTGGGGTGCCAGGGTGGCTCAGTTGGTTAAGCAGGTCCCTTTGGCTCAGGTCATGACCCCAGGGTTCTGGGATCAAGTCCTGCCTTGGGCTCCTTGCTCAGCAGGAAGGCTGCTTCTCCCTCTAACTGCCATCCCCCTTGCTTGTGTGCACTCTGACAAATAAAATCTTTTTTTAATTTTTAAAGATTTTTACTTATTTATTTGACACAGAGAGAGAGACGGTGAGAGAGGGAATATAAACAAGAGGGAGAGAGGGGATATACACAGAGGGAGTGGGAGAAGGAAAAGCAGGTTTCCTGCTGAGCAGGGAACCTGATGCGGGGCTCGATCCCAGGACCCTGGAATCATGACCTGAGCCAAAGGCAGATACTTAGCAACTGAGCCCCCCAGGCACTCCAATAAATAAAATCTTTAAGAAAAAAAAAAAAATGCAGGGGCGCCTGGGTGGCTCAGTGGGTTAAGCCTCTGCCTTCAGCTCAGGTCATGATCTCAGGGTCCTGGGGTCCGGCTCTCTGCTCGGTGGGGAGCCTGCTTCCCCTTGCCCCCGCCTGCCACTCTGCCTACTTGAGATCTGTCAAATAAATAAATAAAAATCTTTAAAAAAAATTATCAGAAATCCTAAACCCTTAAAAAAGAAATGCAATGACCAAAAGATACATAGAGTTCTGCAGCTGTAGCTGCTTCTTAATTTTGGGAATAGAATAAGGTTTTCCGTTTTGCTTCTGGTATTCTTTTTAGTGGTGATTCATTGGATGGCCTTTTGTTACAAATCATTGCTTCTCGAATTTTTACATTCTCTTGGTTGTTTAGCTTTGAACTGAGTATGGATTCAAGAGGTAAAGCTCAAGGGGTACCTGGGTGGCACAGTTACTAGTTCAGTTGTCTGACTCTTGGCTTCAGCTCAGGTCGGGATCTCCTAGTTGTGGGATGGTGCCCTGTGCCTGGCTCCACGTACAGTGGATAGCGTGCTTGGGACTCTCCACCTCTCTGACCCTGTGTGTGCGGATTCTCTCTCTCACATTAAGTACTTTAGGGGGAAAAAAGGTATAAAGCTCAAAACTGTAGTTTAAATTCAAGATGGGTCCATGCTCCTCTTAATCCAGATTTTTTTTTAAAAGATTTTATTTCAGAGAGAGAACATGTGCGAGCGCAAGTTGGGGGAACGGTAGGAGAGGGAGAAGCAGACTTCCCACTGAGTAGGGAGCCTGATGGAGGGCTTGATCCCAGGACCCTGAGATCATGACCTGAGCCAAAGGCAGACACTTAACTACTAAGCCACGCAGGCACCTATGATCTTAATCTAGTATTAAATCTCTGCCTGTGGGGCGCCTGGGTGGCTCAGTGAGTCTTGGGCAGGACATTGCTGTCCCGCATGTGTGTATTCACCATCTCTGGCTTCTCTGTGGGCACCGCCTCCTAACTGGCTCTGCACAGGTGCTTTGGAGCGAGTGCTGCTGCCACTGCTGCCATGTCAGCTACTTGGAGGATGTGGCCAGCAGGTGGTCTACGTGTATGCCACAGTAGGTGAACCTGCGGGAGGTTCACTGCTGCTTCAGCATTCTGGTATCTTGTTGGTTTTTCCAAAAAGGTCTCACTTGTTCTATACAGGGAGGAATCAAGAGGGATTCTTTGGGAAACAAACTGTAGTCAATACACATTTTAGGGGCAGATAATTTGGGTCCTGCTTCTGCCACTTAGCAGCTATGTAATTTGGGGACTTTATTTCCTTATCTATAGAATGGCATGCTTTAGTTGCCAATAGGACTGTTGTGAGTTTAAATAATTTATGTCAAACGGGGCGCCTGGGTGGCTCAGTTAATTGGGTGTCCAACTCTTGGTTTTGGCTGAGGTCATGATCTCAGGGTTGTGAGATCTGGCCCCACGTCTGGCTCTGCGTGCTTAGTGCAGAGTCTGCTTGAGATTCTGTTTCCCTTTCTCCTCCCTTTTCTAAGGTAAGTAAGTAAATAAATAAATCATTTAAAAAATCAATTAAAAAAAAGGAAGCATTTACATCAAGCAATTAAAACACTGCCTAGGATCTTTGTAAGTAACAAATGTTTGGCATTTCTCTTTTAGGATGCTTTAGATCCTCAGACTGTCCTTTCATAAAAAAAAAAAAAAAAAAAAAAAGTTTATGGGTGCCTGGGTGGCTCAGTAGGTTGGATGACTGCCTTCAGCTTGGGTCGTGATCCCAGAGTACTGGGATTGAGTCCCACATTGGGGGGACTCAATCCCCTGTTTAGCGGGGAGTCTGCTTCTTCCTCTGACCCTCTCCCCTCTCATGCTCTCTCTCTCAAATAAATAAATCTTAAAAAAAAAAAAGTTTATAACATGAAAATTTCTATGTATTTTTTATCTAAATTAATAGTACTTAATTTACTGTAAATCCTATGGTTCCTTTTGGTATGTTACTTGTACTCTGTAACTCTGGGATATCTAAGGTCTAATTGCTACCAATTTTGTGACTGTTGGGTTAAACCAGTGGATGTTTCTGGACTTCACTTTCCAAATCCAAGCTTCTTTGTCTGTAAAATGGCATTCCTAATGGGATCTACCCCCACAGGATTGCTGAGAGAATGAGACCATCCTGCCAGTCACATGACATTTTGAATTTTACTGTGGCAAAATGAGTATGACATGTACTTTGTCACAAGTTCTGTTTTGTGGCCCAGGCCAGTAAGAGTTGGAATAACATACAATTAATCTTATCATTCCCCCATGTGTTTCCAGGCTGCCGCCTAAAAGATTTTGGAGATTTGAATTTTACTCCAGTCCCTAAAGATGATCTCTACAACAACCTGATAGTGAATCCTCGCTCAGTGGGCCTTGCCAACCAGGAACTGGCTGAGGTGGTTAGTAGAGCCGTGTCAAGTGGCTACAGCTGTGTCACTGTGGGAGGAGACCACAGGTAAGCTGGGATGCAGGGGTGGTGGGGGAGCTGGATTGTATGGTGCTTTGGGCTAATCAGTTAGCCTGTCTTGTTTCCCCACTTAAGAGGACAGTACCCTTCAGAACTTTTATGACATGATGTGCTTAATAGCATTTTAATAGCTAAGATCCTGAGCTGCTGGAGGCACCTGTGGTTTTCATTGTTAAGACACAATGGATATGATAGTATGATGACAAGCTCAGAGGCAGACTAAGCAAAGTTTTTAGACATGGTATGTTCCTATTTCATTTTGTGCTTATCTCTTGTAAAATTTTCCTAGGAAGAAAGGTCTTATGACCTTCATTTGGCCATTTGGGAGAATTAGAAGGATCCATCAGTAGTCTGAATTTGTGAGGTATTTGTGTGCGTGTGTGTGTTAAAGCATTTCTGCTAACCTGTTATAGATTTCCCACTTGCCATGTGACTATGTTCTCTATCTTCACCGTGTGGACCCGGAGGTGACTAATAGGTCCTTCTCTTAGTGAGTCAGCATGTACTTTATTGAACACTGCTTGGTGTGTTCTCAAGCAATGCTAGGGATTGTGGAAACTGTGACCTAGTAGGACTAGATGAAATAAATACACATGGGATGAAAAAATATACTGAATTCTACAGAATTTTAGAGAAGGGAGAGATCATTCTGGGCCAGAGGAGTCCTATTTGAACTAAGTAATAAAGGTTTTTGGTAGAAAGAAAAACAGCATTCAAATACTAGGATTGCTGACTGGGCACTTCATATATATTCTCATTTACCCCTCATATTGCCATGAGGCAGATGCAGTTTTACCTGATTTACTGCTAGGAACACTGAGGGACAGAGGTCAGATAACTCAACTTCTAGAACCAGGAAGTAGCAGGGTGGGATTCAAATTCAGTGTGACCTCTGAAGGCAATTAATTAACTTTTCTCTTGAGAGCCAATCCAGTAACTTCCCCTGTGGTACACAGAGAGCTTTTTTTTTTTTCCCCCTTAACAGAGGTTGAAATCTGTTACAATTTTAAGTGCAGGTAGATTTCCTCATTAGGAATAAAATTTTAGGTAGAGTAAGAGCAGTCCCCATTATTTACAGCGATCAAATTAAATCAGCTAGAGGGTGGATATTCCTCTTAGCTCAGGGTTCGCTCTCACTTGTATTGACCTTCTAATGATTGTCTGATTATCATAGTCTTTGGCTTTTCTTTTGTCTATAGCTATCTATTGCAGCCCTGTCACTATTCCTTATTCCCTGTTCAGTGCTCAAACCTAGGTCATCTGAAGATTCTAGAAGGAAGGGATGAGTATATAGACTGAACAGCTACTGAACATTTTAAAGGAAGGTGGCATCATTAGGTCACCCTGCTCCTTTTACATGGTATAAAGTATTCCCTTAGACATCAGACTAACTGACTTAAATAAGACAAATTATCGCCTTCTTCTAGAAAAAAGGAAACTGTCTAGTAAAACTAGATGATTTGTCCTAAATCACTGAAATTTCCCAGAAATTTCCCTGTCTGGAAAAAACCCGATTCTGACTTAATCCACTACTTTTCACACTAGACTGTGCTATCCTTCATGGAGGGCCCTACATGGAGCATGGAGCTTAAAATGCTGTCTCATGCCATACTAAGGAGAGCTGTAGTTAGTTCCTTAGATGCTTAAGTTGCATCTCCCATCTATGTCAAATTCTTCAGTTACTGGGAAGCTGGGCAGCTTTCCAAACAGGATTTCATCAGCTATATTCCTATAACTGGGACAGGACAGTTGGCCAATGTACACAGAGTCCAAGGACAAGGAGAGGCAAAAAAATAAACATGGATATTTGAATGCCATGCTAATATATAGAAGATAACATGCAAGTAAACATTTATTCAGTCATCTAAATGAGGTCTTTAATTGGGTTCCCGTTACTTTAAGGTCTTTATGTGATACTTCCTAAAAGGAAAAGTCAAAATTATTACTTGCTAAAAAACTATAATGCAAATTCTTATCCTTAAAAAGTGAATGATTCTTTGAAAATAATTAGATCTCCCTGGTCTTAAGAAGTATTAAGTATTTGTGAGTTCTTACATGTAGGACACATCATTTAACTGGATTCTTTTTAAAAAATACTATATGTTTACTTTATGTTATATATTTTGAATATGAACTGAATATATAAATATAATAGGCATTTATATATTATATATAAAGTTCATAGGATACTGCCTTATTATAGCAATATAGAAATTTATCTGAGTTCAGGACTGTGTAACATAATTTTCTTTCTTAAGGTAAGGCACAAATAGTAAAAAATTCCTCTGTGATTGTGATTGTGATTTAAAAAAAAACAGTTTTTGAGATAGAATAATTTAGAGGAAAGAAGGGAAAAAAAATCTTTGATCTTACAGGCATTTTGTTCATGGCTTATCGTATTAGTTATTTTGCTAATAAAAGAATAACAAGAGAATTCACAGGTAAAATGGGGGATATACATGCTAACTAATCATATACTCAGAAAATTTTTTCTAATTATACACATATACACATGTGTGGATGTATATGTATGTATTTTTTCTTTCATTTAACTGGATTTCATTCACTGAACAATACTGAGGTCCTTTTCTGGGCCAGGGCTAATGAATGAAATTTTAGGGATTTGGGGGGGGAATACTGACATCTGTCAAACTAGAAGGGTAACCAGTCAACAAGCTTTGAATCTTTGGAACCTTCTCTTTCTCCCTCATTCAAGGTTAATCTTTGGGAACTATAGGCCTGGAGACTTTTGGTCATCCAAATCCAGCCTTAGTCTGGGGCCCTGACTTTGCCCTGAGGACAAAGTGTGAGCTGCACTGACTGAGGATATTTGTTATTAGTGATGTTTGCCAAACAGAGGGCCTCAATTACTGTGTTTGTTCCTTGTAGCCTGGCAATCGGTACCATTAGTGGCCACGCCCGGCACTGCCCAGATCTTTGTGTGATCTGGGTTGATGCCCACGCTGACATCAATACACCCCTCACCACTTCATCTGGAAATCTCCATGGACAGCCAGTTTCATTTCTTCTCAGAGAACTACAGGACAAGGTCAGTGGGCTGAAATGAAAAGGCTAAATGGCTTTGCAGGGGTTATGCTGGGGCTTTGAGAACTAGTTTGGTAAGATTTCTATGAAGGATGGGCTGAGGGTGGTGGTAGAAATGTTTAGTATACCTTCATTTGTTCATCAAACATTATTATGGGCTAAGCAGTCTAGTCGATGCTAGGGATATAAAGACTACTAGGACAAGGTCCCCTGCTCTGGGGGGAGGGTGTGTGTGTGCGTGTGTGTCAGTCATAATTTGCAAGAAAGGAAAGTGGCAATGGGTAGTAACTCTAGTGACTGATACACCCTCTGCAGGAGGACTTCTTGGTTAGAGGCTCCCAGGCCTGCCTCACTCTCAGACCCATTGGTCTAGAGGAAAGTAAAAACCATGATTATCTCTAGGTAATGTTTTCCTAGGTTGGTCAGAAGACATGGGAGTCCATGTTAAGCATAGACTAGAATCTGTATATTCTTCCCCTCAGTGAGGGACCAAGTTAAACCAGAATAGTACAAAAGTTATTCATTAGGCAGAATTTGTGTTTTGGCTGTAGACAAATTAAGATGGCAACCAGATTGTGTTTCAAGAACCAATCTGTAAACAATTCAGTAATGTACAAAGGGGTGGAAAAGGGCTAATCAGCAGTATTCCTGCTATTTAGGTAAGTTAATGAGAAACTGTGGCCACCTTAGGAGAAATTTTTTTTTTATTCTGAGAAATCTGTTCTTTAGCTGCCTTCTGAATCATTTCTACTTTTGTAAGTTCTCTTTCCCAGATCAGGTGAGTCTGGTGTTGCTTTAAGCATGTCCTGTAGGTAGGAGGAGAAAGCAGATGGCATATATTGGGAAACACACGGTGATTATCCTGGTGAGACCAAGAATCCTTGATGAGTCCTGTCCATTCCTCTTTTGACAGATACCACAACTCCCAGGATTTTCCTGGATCAAACCTTGTATCTCTTCCCCAAGTATTGTGTATATTGGTCTAAGAGATGTGGACCCTCCTGAACAGTAAGTTGATACACTGGGGTTAAGCTTTGGGTCTATCCCAGCCATTTATGTTTTTGACAGGGTGTTCCTTGCCTTAATCTCTTAGAGGTCACTAACAGGACAGACACCCCCCCCACCCCAACATACTTGATTAAAAATGTTCTTTAAGGACTCCTGTGCTTGCTTTGGCAGCACATATACTAAACTAAGGACTCCTTCCTTTATCTCTCACACAGTTTTATTTTAAAGAATTATGATATCCAGTATTTTTCCATGAGAGACATAGATCGACTTGGTATTCAGAAGGTCATGGAACAGACATTTGATCTGCTAATTGGCAAGTAAGTAACTTACAATGGATGTCTACTTACAAAGGGAAAAGTCCCGAAGGAAATAGGGCAGACTCCCAGTGAGCAGCACACTTTAGCCTAGCTCTTAAGGACAGCAGCGTTTCTTTTAAAATAAAAGCAAAATATGTACACACAGAAAACACTCAAATAATTTGGAAAGGGAGATTATGAAACACAGGTCCTATTCTTCCTCTGGGGTTGAGATGGGGTTTTTTTGAAGTCACTGGCCACCTCCTCTGTGTCTCATGAATTTCTCTTTAGCTCCATTTTTAATGCCCATCTTTTGAGACGGGAAGCATTCACAACTGCCCTCTTCTTCCTAAGCTCACTGTTGATTCATCTGAAAGTTTTATATTGAGCAAATCTTGGTAATATAGAAAGATGGCAGATAAATGCCAATCAAAGGCTAGTTTTTTAAAAAATTTTTAATGAATGTATAATGTATTATTAGCCCCAGGGGTATAGGTCTGTGAATTGTCAAAGGCTAGTTTTAAGATGTTCTCAGTGCTAAGACTTTATGTTCAAGTGATTAATGTAATTGCTACCTAGTAGTATGTCATTTCTTAAGCTGTAAGAAATTTAGTTATCTACAATGTAAGTGTCAGTTGCTAGTTTCTACTTTAGGATACCTGTGCTAAACTGAAGCTAAAACTGGGAGATAAGATTGCAGTCACCAAATCAATTCCATTCAGCTGTCGTTACACGGAGAGAGTAAGAACAACTGTAACCTAGGTCAGTCTAATGTGAGTCAGACTCTGTCAGAGCCCAGTCTCATGGGGAAGTGAAGAACTGTTAATGCGAAAGGCTCTAATGCCTAGGTTAAGTCAGAAATACAAACTGGAGTCAGTCCAAGGCACAAAGAACAAATGGCAAAATTATGAGGTGGTGTGTAGGAAGCAAATATGGTAATACATAGTAACTTCCAAGAGTAGAAAACCTAGAAATGTGTATTAGCAAAATATCAGGACTAACAGCAGCAAAATCAAGGAGTTGCAACTGTAGAAAGGATCAATGTCCAAGCACACCCAAATGACTGTTCTTATCTTCCCCTCAAGAAGACAAAGGCCAATCCATCTGAGTTTTGATATTGATGCCTTTGACCCTACCCTGGCTCCAGCCACAGGAACCCCTGTTGTTGGAGGACTGACCTACCGAGAAGGCATGTACATTACTGAGGAAATACACAATACAGGTAAGAAGGGATCAACCTGCTAACTGTGTGAGTAAATACGCTGATGCCTTTTGCATTCTGGAGGGCTTCTTCTACTATTTCAAATCATTACAGATACTGTTTTTGTTTAAACTTCTTTAAAAACATCATGGTCAGGCTAATAAAGGATAGTCATTTGAAGGCATGTATGGACCTGGCTCATATCAAAATATAAGAAGTACTAAATAAAAAATTGTCTACTTAAATACTTATTAAATACAAGAATAACTTGCCAAACTTGATGTAGTTCTTTGCATCTGAACTGTCTAAAGGCAGACTCAGATTAAAAGGCAAGGCCAAGAGGCTTACCCTAACATTAAAATAAGTTAGTTCCCTTGGGAGTTGAGAATGGGCAGTTAAATCTTCTCTTAAAGATATTTCAAAGCTGGACAGTATCTCGGGTCCGTTCATAAAGGTTATGTCTTATACCAGAGCTTTGATAGGAGCTTTAATGTTTGATAGGAGGTTTTTTTTTTTTTTTTAAGATTTTATTTATTTATTTCACAGAGAGAGAGAGAGAGAGTAGCAAGCAGAGAGATGAGGAAGCAGGCAGACAGAGAGGGAAGCAGGCTCCCTGCTGAGCAGAGAGCCAGATGTGGGGCTTGATCCCAGGACCCTGAGATCATGACCCGAGCCGAAGGCAGAGGCTTAAACCACTGAGCCACCCAGGTGCCCCTGATAGGAGTTTTAATATGGGGATACCAAAGATGAATGGTGACAAAGATTAATGAGTTGGCTACACAGGTTACTGTCACCCCATTCATCCTAGTTTGCAGTTTCCATTTCTGTCAGAAAGCTTCTACTTCCATGAAGGTTACTTTAAATGACCTTTCCTTGCAAAAATTAAACAACTACCACATGATACTTCAATACCATTTCATGAAATTGGGGTCTAAACAGCAGAGAGCCCACAATGAAAGGTCTAGTGCTATGGGAAACCCTTGAGTGGTTAGGATACATAGGGAAATTGAGGAATGTTCTCTCTGGAGCCTACTGGAACCTCAGACACTAAAGGAAGGAAAAGAATGCTTAGTTTATCAGGTCTGACAGTGGTAAGATAGTCGCATTTTCAGACCCACAATCTTAGATGTTATCAGTTGTCCTTCCGTTAGTGGCCACTGAACCTGTGTGTTCAATCCTCCATTTTGGTTCCCAATGACCCTACTTAGAGCAGGGGTTAGTAATCTCTAGTAGTTAGGTGGGGTAGTGGTTACACCTCATCGCTCCCTCCCCTGCTACATTATTTCTATTCCAAAAGACTATCATAACAGTGTTAACTAGCTACATAAAGCATTTTGCTTAAATTAGAGGGTGACAATAGTCTGGAAAACATGGGTAATAGCTATTTTTAATAGCTCAGACATTCTTGATTACTTCTGGGCTATACCAAAGACTCAGGTTTAGCTGAAATGAGACACACAGATCATCAAACACCCAGATGTTCGCACAGTGGAAATGCTGCAGTGACATGCTTGGACTATGCACTCCTAATAAGACTGCACGCTAAAAAGATCTATACGCCCGTGTTTCTAGGCATGATAGCTACCATAAGTATTTGCATACCTGTATTCTCCAAACTAGTTCAGATGACTTGAAGAGGTAGATTAACTTCATTCAGAATAACCAACTAAAAAGTTAAATACCTCAGAGAAGTAGGCTTGTGTGTTAGGGGTATGAAGTAGAAGGCAGGTCTGGATAGGTTCTTCTTCCCTTCTCAAACCCTTTAGTGTAAGTTCTTAACCCCTCACAGAAGGCAGTAAGTTCAAATTAAAGTATGGCCAAGTCTTCCCTTGACTAAGTGCAAGATATTGGGTCACTATGATGGGACAGCTCAGACCTGCAGGGATGACTATACTTAGGGCATGTGGGGTGCCTTAAGAGAGCAACGGAGTTCAAAAATGGGATGGCTCAAAAGAAGGAAGATGATCTCTTCATACAACTCTAGATAGACATCTGGAAGGTTCCTAGTAATACTGGACATGGCACACATTTTCCCATGTAGGTGGGAAAATCCTTGTCTACCTCTTCCCCACAAGCTCTTTCCTTATCCAGACAGCGTGACAGCTCTGCCTATTAAGTTGGTTGAACAGGGATGATAAATTGTAATCTTACTCTAGTATACAGTGTTTGAACTTCCTGCCCAAGACGAGGTAGGTATAAGGGGCTTCCTGACAGTGTGTAATTTTAATAGTAGAAAATGACTTTTTACCTTGGCTTGTTCTGTCTAGTGGGATGACCCTCTACTACCCTGAAAGTAGCAGCTAGGGTAGCTTCTGAGGTTCTATCATATTTTGGTCTTTCAGGGTTGCTGTCAGCACTGGATCTTGTTGAAGTCAATCCTCAATTGGCGGCTTCAGAGGAAGAGGCCAAGGCTACAGCTAGCCTGGCAGTGGATGTGATTGCTTCAAGTTTTGGTCAGACAAGAGAGGGAGGGCACATTGTCTATGACCAACTTCCTACTCCCAGTTCACCAGATGAATCAGAAAGGGAAGAACGTGTGAGAATTTAGGAAATTCTGTGTGCTGACATGTTTGTCACGAAAGACATTCCCGAATTATGAGGCATTTGAGGAGACAAATACTAAATGGTCATCTGGGTCAATACTGCCTTAATGAGAACATTTGCGCATTCTTACAACTGTAAAGTTTCCTTTCCCCCTCCATTTTGGTGACCAATAATACTACTGTAAGTTTGTTTTTTCTTTTTGCAGTTCACCGAGTATTAATATGTTGGAATACTACGTAAATATAAAGACGTCATAAACAGCATTTATTACGTTGGTATATCATACTGGTCTTGTTGCTATTCCTTCACAGTTATGCGGCTTTTTGTCTTCCCTCCCACCTCCCACGGTCTGGCTACACAGAGTATCCTCGAACCATTACCTCAGAGCAGCACTATGCTTATTCCCCATCTTTAACACCATTCATTCACAGGGTCAAAGTTCTGGTCCACAAACCCTTCCCTCTAGGAAGTTCAGTGCTTGTGAAAGAATTTGTAGTACACCAGGCCCCCTAGGATGGCCAGCTCCAGTATGATGACGATGGAAAGTAGCAGCTTGTTGGTTGTCACTCTACAGAGAGAAGCAAAGTAGGGAACAGTCAGAAGTGTGGATGACCTTATTTCTTTCTGTTCTTAATACTTAGGGGTTTGACAATGTAGCCAAGGCTGGATATACTGTGAGGCACACTGAATTGTTTTTTTTTTTTTTAAATCACATAGCCACTCAGCAGTTCTTTAGCTGGTAAATGCCAACTTGAAAGCTTTTTTCAGTTTAACTTAAGGGTAACACTACCTCACAGAAATACTGATGATTGGGATAACAGATGATAACAGATACCAACACATAAAAATGGTTTCTTCATTTTAAAATATGTTCAAATAGTAATTAATTCCTCACTTTAAAAACGGGTTTTCTAGGGGTCCCTGGCTGGCTCAGTTGGAAGAGCATGCAACTCTTGATCTCGGGGTCGTGAGTTCAAACCCCACACAGGCTCTAAAGATTACTTAAATTAAAAAATCTCAGGGGCGCCTGGGTGGCTCGGTGGGTTGAGCCGCTGCCTTCGGCTCAGGTCATGATCTCAGGTCTTGGGTTGGAGCCCCGCATCGGGCTTTCTGCTCGGCGGGGAGCCTGCTTCCTCCTCTCTCTCTGCCTGCCTCTCTGCCTACTTGTGATTTCTCTCTGTCAGGTAGATGAATAAAATCTTTAAAAAAAAAAAAAAATCAGCCTCTCTTTAAAAAAAAAAAAACTCACTTTTTCATATTTAATATATATTTTTATAAATAGCTCCTTCCAGAAAATTTTTTGTTTTTTTTTTTTAAAGTGGGCTTCACACCCAACATGGGGCCCGAACTCACAATCCCAAGATCAAGAGTTGCACACTCAACCAATGGAGTGAGTGCCCTGAAAAATATTTCTGAAATCAGGTTGAATCATATTTCAAAAAAGCAGAAATATAATACTATTAACTATTCTTCCTCCATCAACCCAAATGAACATCTTTATAAAGGTAGTATAAGAGCTTCAAAAATTTACTCTTTTGTTAACAAAGAATGTCATCTCTGGTTCTCATGTTAACTCTAAATTGAAGGTTTCCTTTTGTTTGACAAGGCATTTGCCATTGTTTAGGAAAATCTCATGGCTCAGTTATAGTTTTGTGTATACTAACTACCCACTTTAGGGTTTTTTTGTTTTTGTTTTTTAAAAGTTGACTTTTTGCTAACAGGGCAGAACTCCCTGATAAGGAAGAGGCTGACTACCATGAAGGACAAGCAGAGCCAAAAGCAAGTACTAAGCAGTAGCAGTAAAAAGTTTTTTTCTAACCAAGTTTATACAAATATACTTCAAGGAATATAAAGCTCCATGAGTCCCATGTGCTCTGAAAAATATAAGCTGGGATTAAAAGTGGACAAATTTCTCACTACTCAAGTCAGAGCAGCATATACTTTTTTATTTTTTAAAGGTTTTTTATTTGAGAGCACAAGTGGGGGAGGAGCAGAGGGAGAGGGTGAAGCAGACCCCCTGCTCAGCTCCATCCCATCCCTGGGGCTCCATCCCAGGACCCTGGGATCATGACCTGAGCCGAAGGCAGATGCTTAACCTAACTGACTGAGCCACCCAGGAGCCCCAGAGCAGCATATACTTTTAACAAAGAATTTTGCCCTGGGGTATTTAATTAGAAAAGATAATACTTTATCAGAACCTTTGCAAGTCACTGTTTGTCTTAGTCACAAAATTTCTCTTAACTCTGTTTTTTTTCAAATCTTTTTTTTTAAAGATTTTATTGATTTATTTGACAGACAGAGATCACGAGTAGGCAGAGAGACAGGCAGAGACAGAGAGAGGGAGGAGGCAGGCTCCCTGCTGAGCAGAGAGCCCCATGTGGGGCTCGATCCCAGAACCCTGGGATCATGACCTGAGCCAAAGGCAGAGGCTTTACCCCACTGCGCCACCCAGGCGCCCCTCTTAACTCTATTTTTAAAATTACTTTCTGGGGGCGCCTGGGTGGCTCAGTCATTAAGCATCTGCCTTCAGCTCAGGTCATGATCCTAGGGTCCTGGGTTCGAGCCCCACATCGGGCTCTCTGCTCAGCAGGGAGCCTGCTTCCCCGCTCTCCCACTCCCCCTGCTTGTGTTCTTTCTCTTGCTGTTTTGTGTTCCCTCTCTCACTGTCATGTTCCCTCTCTGTCAAATAAAATCTTTAAAAAAAGAAAACAAACTTACTTTCTGGACATTGAACGGAGAATCTTTCGACTTTTGCTCAAGTTTTCACTTGTGTTTACCAGCTGGGAAGAGAAAATAGCAATTATTTCCCCCTTCTAAAGTATATACTGTAGAAGTTGAAGGTTCCTAAACTGACCATGGGCATTAAAGGGTGTGTGCTGAAAAATTCCATCAAACCAATTTGAATGATGGCCTCTGAATATATATGTAGAAAAACCGGAAAGGACAAGATACTCGAGTACTCAATGAGTAGGCTTAGGAATTATTATATCTCAAGGTTACTGTGGAGAACTCCTGGGACCAAACTGATTCTTCACCTTGGCTACTCAAAACGGAAAAAGACTTCAAGTGTACCTCCGTCGATAACTGTGAGGAAACTTCAGATTTGAATTTCATCAGCCAAACTCCAGGGGAGCTTCTTGAGGTTTTGTTTTTGTAGGCTGGTGGATTTCCACTTTTGGGATCTGGTTCTTTTTTCTTTAGCCCTTTTACAGATACACTGAATTGTGAAAGGGATCATTCTTTTAAAAGCTTTTTAAAAAATTACTTTCTTTTGGTTGCCTGTTAATATCTAGATTGCTGGGGGACATTTCAACAGATGCCATCTGCCATCTGTTCCATTCCCCAGTGGCCATAAGTAAGCTGATCGCTCAGCTTGCTCCTTGGCTTTTAAATTCAACCAATCCATCTGATGTGTTAAAACCACCTAGTCGGTAAACAAGTTGCCTTCTCTACAGTATACCTTGAATTCAGTGGTTGTGAATTTTTACTGAGGAGGCAAAGGCATCATTCTGATTTAAGAATGGACAACTGCAACTCTTAGGATATATGAGGAAATCTTCTCCAATCCCCACATGGAGGAAGTCATCCAAGTCTTGCCAATAGTATCTGTTCTTCAATTTGTATTGGCCTCATAATGTTAAGAATATAACATTCTATTGGCAAGTTGTACTATTTTTAAAATTCCTATGCAGGTGTATGGAAAGGGAGGAAGGAGATGTTTTTCAGAGGCCTTGATATAGTTATTTCCCGTTTTTTCCCACAGCAATCTAGCTTACCTTGGGTAACAACAGAGTTATAGTCCAGGACTGAACCTCTAAACTGTCAGCAGTACTATTTTATGACATGTGGAAAATAGCCTTGGATCTAAAGGACAAAAAAACTAGGATTGTTTAAGTGGATGGTGCTTTCATAAGAACAGCATAATATCCTACTATAGATAGATTAATATGAGAAAAATCTCAGGTTGGTAATCTAGGAATTGAAGGACAGAGTGGCTACAATCTTAGAGTTGACAATCTTCCATAAATGCAGAAACTGGGTTTCTTCAGTCTTTTTTTTGGCCTCCAGTGACCTCTAAATCCAAGGGGTAAAATTATTTTCAAGATAAATCTCTCAGTTGAGAAAAGTGTAACCATCTAAGAGGTCCTAACCCTGAATTCTGAACTGCTGTAGCTTCTGACAGTGGCAAGGCATCAGGATATAAAGGGCCCACCTACTTTCCCCTATCTGCTCAGACTTACCCTATTCTTAGTACGTTCCAACTGTTCACGTTGTTCCCCCAGCTCTTCTATGATTTCTGAGCCAATCTGGTCAGTCTCTGTGGCAATCCGATGAGAACGCTCAATGCTCTGTGTGGCCCGGTTCAGGCTGTCTGTGCCTTGTAGAAGCAATGCCCTTTGAGACTGTAACCGGTTCTGACAGGAACCAGAAAGGAAGAGAAATGTTAAATTCATTTATCAGCACATTCCTTGTGACCCTTCTGATGTAAGAAGGGATATAGTACATGTAGTGATTTTCATTACTTTTAAGACTTTAAAGATGCTAACTATAAGATTATTAGAATCCAATACAAGATCACATACCTCCCATGCCACTGCTTGTTATACTTAAATGTGAGGGAAGAAAAGAATTAAAAACATCAGAGCACTTTCCCTGATTTGGTGATGAATTTGAACTGACTTGTGGACTAACAACAACTGAGAGGCAGTGGCCCAAGTTTGGGGTGCAGGAGCTATCCAAATATGCATACAACCTGTAACTGTTGACAGGGCAACAAACCAACCAACTTAACTCCACAGCCTAGAACTAGATTAATTCACTGAAGATTTCCACCTGACCAGTACTGAGGATTGAGTGACCATGAATAAGCTATTCATTTGCAGCACAGAATTCACTTAGAAGTCTGAAACACTATCGTATTTTGGAAGACACTTAAGCGATTACAGTCTTGGAAACCCAAAAAGAATTTCACCTCAGACCAAACAAAACAAAACTCTGAAGTTGCCACAATGGTGACTGCTCTCAGGGACGGAGGATCTGGGTCCAAATAAGCTGCCCTCATTTCCCAAGTGCCCTAATTTTCTAAATCCCTGCCAAAGTTTTACTTCACCTATAATCCCAAGCATAGAAGGCAAGATGACAGAAGTAGCCCTTGTCAGTCAGAATTAACCATTGACAAATGGGTAAGTTCTTCACTATTCAAAGCACTTACACATTCACAAAGGGGTTGGTTCACAGGGCCTATTACTAAACAGGTGACTCCTCGCACTAGATACCACATCAAGAAACCAAAATACTGAGTTTTCAGATAAGTAACTAGTCTTTTCATATTTGGCATACACATCAGTGGACGACAGAACCACTGCATGACACTGAAATAAACCCCAGTTAACTTTAGCTTAAAAGAAGCAGGAATAAGGATTTTTTTTTTCCAAGTAAAAGACAGGGATTTTTAACTAATGAGACTGAAGAGCAGTAAGATCATATAAATCAACCCCAGGTTTGGAACAATAATGCCATGAGGGTCGTATGTATAAATTGTCTTTGTAATTTCTGAAACTAGTAATTTTAAAGCAAATTATTGTTTGGTTTTATCTCCCCTTTTTTGGGGTTACTGTTGATTTTTGGTAACAAACACCCAAAGTCACATTATACCTCTCATCTTACTTTAACAAGCTTCATCTGACTGCCATTTCCCAGTCTCTCTTCACAACTGAATTCTGAAAAGTTTCTATTATTCCCTCTAGTTTTGACATCAGCAATGTCAGACCAGTATCATATGAATGTCTTCTGAATCACAATCAGGATGCATCACGAAACAGGACTGTTTAACACTGCACTATTAGCCTTTCTACATATGTGCAGTCTGTGGTTGTGGGGCCCCCTCCATCTCTCTCCCACACTATTTGCCAAACCACTTGCCAGGCCATTTATATACTTTGTGCAGTGGAGTGTTAATTCCAAATGCAACACATCACAGTTAATCTTTGTAAACTTGTATTCCTTTATCGAGCTTCTCTAGATAGTTTCAAAATATAGATTCTCAATTCTGTCCATCTAATTTTATAAATCAGAATAGTGGAGTCTAGAAAGGCACTATGGCTTACTTTCCATTACAACTAAGTGAGCTATTAGCACCCACCTGAGAAGCTTCCTGCCTTCTCTACTAGGTCTCTGGTCTTGGGCCATCTCGATATAATGTAAAGGACAGCTAGGGTTAATCTGTAACAATACTCTGGATAAATTAAAAACCTAACTGAATTTTTTTAGTGTAAGTGAAAAACTGGATCAATGAAAAACTGGATCAAAATCCGGATACGAAGAATAGGAAACACTTGTATTCTTCCACTAAGCACCAAGTACTAGTACATAAAAGATACTAAGAAATCTAAATAAGCATGGATTGGAAAGATCTGCATTAAGTAGAGTAGAGATGGTTACCCAAGAGACAAAGGGGAGTTGGATGCAGGAAACAGGTGGGAAGAACAAGACTGTACAACATGACTAATCTTTGTGCCACAGGCCCTTAAGGGGAAAAAACAATTGAAGCTTACCATGTGCTCATTCTCTACAGCATATGAGCCATATTTCATGTCTCCTCGGCCCCCAGGTGTGGCTGTCAAAGGGGTGCTTCTCACTTCCCGATGGAGTTTGGCAAGGTCCTTCCGGTAGGTTCGGAGTTTAGACATCATAGGGTTACGGAAAGACAGGGGTGCGTAACGTAGTTCTTCTTCCATCTCTGCCAGCTAGGAAGGCAGAAAGTAGAGAACAGATGGGCTGGGTATTTTTCTCTCTCATCTGGGCATATGCCTCGTTTGGACTAACGAAACCACGGCAACTGCAAATAAGTATTCAACCCTGTGTTCCACGAAGGCAGGGATCACATGTGACATGTCGACCTCTTTTCTCTGAGTGCCTGGCATAATGCCTAGCATGCAGAGAACAGGCATTCAAAAAGTTTGTGATGAATGAGTGAAAAAACTAACAAGGATCTTACTTCCTATTAAACATTTTTATATACATTTTATTTAATCCTCATTTAATCTTTCCCCTGTCCTCAATAAGGTAGGAGATACGACTTCTATTTCATATATAAGAATTGAAGAAATCTGCTCAAGATTCCACAATCTCCAAATTCCCTTTTCAGTATAACAATTTGTTTGTTATGGTTCAAGTGCTATCATGAAGCACTTTGAAGTCTACTATACTACAAATGATAGGGGTCTGGCATTCTTCTTTCCTCTTCTTTCTGAAAATCAGTCATTTGTCTCCATGTGGATAACCAAGGGTCCAAATCAGATTTCCATTTTATTGGGTAAGTAAAATGTAACACCCACACATGTTCTCAAGAGGCCATAAATTATTTTCATCTGCTTGAGATGGCCAGAGTTGGACTGGTTAATTTTGTTAATGTCTTTGCAGATGTCTTTTAAAACAAAAGGGAATGTGGCTACAACCACTTCTGAGGTACAGTTTTTTTTTTTTTTTAAAGATGTTATTTATTTATTTGACAGAGAGATCACAAGTAGACGGAGAGGCAGGCAGAGAGAGAGAGAGAGAGGGAAGCAGGCTTCCTGCCGAGCAGAGAGCCCGATGTGGGACTCGATCCCAGGACCCCGAGATCACGACCTGAGCTGAAGGCAGCGGCTTAACCCACTGAGCCACCCAGGCGCCCCCTGAGGTACAGTTTTTTGGTGATTTAGTAAGTTTAACAAGAAGAATAACTGATTTTATTTTATTATTTTTTTTATTTTTTTATTTGACAGACAGAGATCACAAGTAGGCAGAGAGGCAGGCAGAGAGAGAGAGAAAAAGAGAAGCAGGCTCCCTGCTGAGCGGAGAGCTAGACGTGGGGCTCAATCCCAGGACCCTGAGATCATGACCTGAGCCAAACGCAGAGGCTTTAACCCACTGAGCCACCCAGGTGCCCCAAGAATAACTGATTTTAATGGCCAGCTTTTTATTTTTGAGAGAGAAAGAGAAGGCAGGGAGGAAATGTGGGAGAGGGGCTGTGGGAAAGAGAGAATCCCAAGCAGGCTCCATGCCCAGCATGAGACAACTGGGACTTGATGCCATGACTCTAAGATCATGACTGAGCTGAAATCAAGAGTTGGACACCCAACTAAGCTACCCAGGTGCCCCAATGGCCAGTTTTTTAAATTAAATTTTTTTATTTTTTTTAAAGATTGTATTTATCTGAGAGAGAGAGGGGGAAGGTGCAGAGGGAGAAGATGACTCCCCGCTGAGCAGGGAGCCCTGCACAGGGCTCAATCCCAGGACCCTGATATCATGAGACAAAGGCTAATGCTTAATTGACTGAGCCACCCAGGGACCCACAATTTTTTTTTATTTTTTTTATTTTTTTTTTTATTTTTTTATTTTATTTATTTTTTTTTTTTAAAGATTTTATTTATTTATTTGACAGACAGAGATCATAAGTAGGCAGAGAGGCAGACAGAGAGAAAGGGAAGCAGGCTCCCTGCTGAGCAGAGAACCCGATGCGGGACTCGATCCCAGGACCCCGAGATCATGACCTGAGCCGAAGGCAGCGGCTTAACCCACTGAGCCACCCAGGCGCCCTCCACAATTTTTTTTTAAAGATTTATTTATTCATTCTAGAGTGTGTGCATGTGGGGGGAGCAGAGGGAGAGCATTTTAAAGCAGACTCCCTGTTGAGTGCAGAGACTGATACAGCCCAATCCCATGGCCCATGAGATCATGACCCCAGATGAAACCACGCTTAAAAAACTGAGCCACCCAGGTGCCCCTAAATGAAATTTTAAAAGACCACCCAGGTAAAGGTTTGAGAATGCCCTTACTAACTCATATCAGGAATGTATTATATATCAAAGACTCATTTTAAGAGAGTATCCAAGCTTTATCCATTTGTGTTTGTCAAACTCCCTCATCACGTACCCAACCAACGGCCTCATTTAGTAAGAAATAATCAAAATCAAGACCAATAGACAGGAACAGTTAATCTGTGATCAGGTAATAAGCATACTTCTAGAAAAGACTAACTCCAGATAGAAGAAGTAAGGCTTTGTTCCCTGTACTCACCGTTTCATTTGCTTCTTGTTGCTTTTCATCAAAATCTCTGATCAGCTTCTTCTTCTCTTCTAGAAAAGAGAGACAAGTTTTAAGTGCTAAGTCCTCTTTTCATATATTTAGAGGTCATTCCCTCTGCTTAAACTGCCCAACCCTCCCCTGATGGGACTAGTAGTACTTAATCATCTCTAAAAAGTACTTCTTCTTCTTCTTCTTCTTCTTCTTCTTTTTTTTTTTTACAATTTTTTTTAGCACAAGTACATGTGAGCTGATGGGGGTAAGGAGGAGGAGGGGGAGAGGGAGAGAAAGAATCTTAAGCAGATTCCACATCTAGCACAAGGACGACGTGGCGTGGGGCTGTATCTCATGATCCTGAGATCATGACCAAAGCCAAAATCAAGAATTGAATGCTTAACCTTAAGATTGAGCCACCTGGGCACATTTAGAAATGCACTGGAAATTGTTATCATGATGATGGGGGAAGGGAAAGGGTAGGTATTATGAATGGAATTTAGTACTCAGGGAACAAAATTATCCATGCTTGGGACACTCCTGCATGACAATTATCTGGCCCCAAAGGTTAGTATTATCCTACTAAGAAACAGTACAGGTCTAAGTTAATCACTGTCGATTAATGGTCCCCTAGAAGGATCACGCACACCTTCATCAACAAGAATGTTTAGCAATACTGAATATTTGAAATCAGTATTGGGAAGCAGGCTTCCCACTGTGCAGGGAGCCCAATGCAGGGCTTGATCCCAGGACCCTGGGATCATGACCTGAGCTGAAGGCAGACTCCCAACGACTGAGCCACCCAGGTGGCCCCTTGTCCCCACTTTTAACTCCAATATAAAACACTTCTCTATATTAACCCTTATCAACTGCTTTTCTGCAAAACAAATTCAAAACTCACCTACTCTGCTTGCTGGGGAGAGTGCATGGCATGGTACATATTTCTTGGCCATACCCACTGATGGTAATATGTAAAATGAAGCAAATACCACTGACTCACATAGTTGAGTCATTCCCCTTTCAATTCTGTTTCAATCCTTTATCTTGTCATTTGGTCTTTATATGCTTAATTGACTAGTATGTCTTTAATACCTAAAACTACTAATTTCTTCTTTAAACAAAAAGAACAGGCTTCAGCTGCCAAGCAGTAACACTTAACTAAAACAACACTGTTCTGCCTTCACTGTATTTTTCTGATCACTTAGGTAGGTTTGAAAGATTTTCCACTGAACAGATTATATATCATTCCATCCAAAAACAGTGCAATACACATTCCTTTCAAGTGTACATGGAATAGTCTCCAGGATAGATCACATACTAGCCACAAAACAAGTCTCAGTAAATTTAAACAGACTGAAATTCTACCATGCATCTTTTCTGAACACAATGGTACAAAACTAGAAATCAATCATAGAAAAAATTGGAAAGAACACATATATGGAGGCTAAATAACATGCTACTGAACAATGAATGGGTCAACCAAGAAAACAAAGAGGACATCAAAAAAATACATGAAGACACAAGTATTGGCAAGGATGTGGAGAAAAAGGAACCCCGATGTGCTGTTGGTGGGAATGCAAACTGGTGCAGCCACTGTGGAAAACAGTATGGAGGTTCCTCAAAAAATTAAAAATAGAGCTACCCTTTGACCCAGTAAATCAACTATTTGCCCAAAGAAAACAGAAACACTGACTCGAAAAGATATGTGCACCCCTATGTTTACTGCAGCATTACTTACACTAGCCAAGAAACATGGATGCAGCCCAAGTGTCTATCCCAGATGAATGGGTAAGATATGTCACACACACACACACACACACACACACACACACACACACAGAAACACACGGATATTACTCAGCCATAAAAAATAAAATCTTGCCATTTGCAACAACATAGATGGATCTAGGGGTGTAATGCTAATAAGTGAAATAAGTCAGCTGGAGGAAGACTTAACACCATATGACTTCACTCATATGTGGAATTTAAGAAACAAAAACAAACAGGAAGAGGTGCCTGGGTGGCTCAGTGGGTTAAGCCTCTGCCTTCGGCTCAGGTCATGATCTCAAGGTCCTGGGATGGAGCCCCGCATTGGGCTCTCTGCTCAGCAGGGAGCCTGCTTCCCTTCCTCTCTCTCTCTCTTTCCTGTTCCTCTCTCTCTGCCTGCCTCTCTGCCTACTAGTGATCTCTCTGTCAAATAAATAAATAAAATATTTAAAAACAAAAAAAACAAACAGGAAAAAAAAAGAGGAAAAAACCAGATGCTTAAATACAGAGAAACAAACTGGTCTTTTTCAGAGGTGAAGAAGGAGGGAGCAAGGGGAAAATAGGTGAAGGGTAAGGGTATTAAGAGGACACTTATCATGATAAGCACTGAATAATGTACAGAATTGCTGAATCACTATATTGTATACCTGAAACTAATATTACACTGTATGTCGACTATACTGGAATTTTTTAAAAAGTACATAGAGACCAACACAACGGTCCAAAATTGTTGGGATGCAGCAAAAACCGTTCTAAGAGGGAAGTTTAAAGCAATACAGGCCTACCTCAAGAAATAAGAACACTCTCAAAGAAATAACCTAACGTTACACCTAAAGGACCAAGGGAAAGAACAAAGTCCAAAGCCAGTAGAAGAAAGGATATAATAAAGTTAGCACAGAAATAAATGGAACAGAGATAAAAACAAACCAAACAAAACCTCAAAAACAATGGAGTGCCTTACACCTAAAGGAGCTAGAAAAAGAACAAGAAACAAAACCTAAAACCAGCAGAAGAAAGGAAATAATAAAGATCAGAGCATAAATAAATGACAGAAACAAAAACCAACAGAAGAGATCAATGAAACCAGGAGCTGGTTCTTTGGGGGGGAAAAATCGGTAAAACTGATAAACCTCTACCCAGACTTAAGAAAAAAATAAAAAGGACTCAAAATCATAAATGAGAGAGGAGAAATAACCAACACCAAGATATACAATTATAGGATTATGAAAAACTATATGCCAAAAAAGTGGAAAGCCTAGAAGAAATGGATAAATTCCTAGAAACATATAGATCACTAAAACTGAAACAGGAAGAAATAAAAACTGAACAGACTGATTACCAGCAAATATATTGAATCAGTAATCAACACACTCCCAACAAACAAAAGTCCAGGACCTGAGAGCTCCACAGGTAAATTCTATCTAACATGTACAGAGTAGTTAATGCCTATTCTCAAACTATTCCAAAAAAATAGAAAAGGAAGGAAAACTTCTAAATCCATTCTAATCCAGCATAACCCTGATGTTAAAAGGTAAGACACAACAACAACAAAAACTACAGGCCAATTTCCCTGATGAACATAGATGTAAAAATCCTCATCAAAATATTAGCAATCCGGGCGCCTGGTGGCTCAGTGGGTTAAAGCCTCTGCCTTCAGCTCAGGTCATGATCTCAGGGTCCTGCATCGAGTCCCACATCGGGCTCTCTGCTTGGCAGGGGGCCTGCTTCCCCCTCTCCCTCTGCCTGTCTGTATGCCTATTTGTGATCTCTCTCTGCCAAATAAATAAATAAAATCTTTAAAAAATATATATTAGCAATCCATATCCAACAATACCTTAAAAAAGTCATTCACCACAATCAAGTGGGCTTTATTCTAGGGATTCAAGAATGGCTCAGTATTTGCAAATGAATCAATGTGATGTATCATATCAATAACAGAAAGAATAAAAAACCATTACCATCACCTTAGTAGATGCAGGAAAGCATCTGACAAAGTACAACATCTGTTCATGATAAACTCTCAACAAAGTTGGTTTAGAGAGAGCATACCTCACCATAATAAAGGCCATATATGAAAAACCCGCAACTAACATCATACTCAATGGAGAAAAAGTGAGAGCTTTTCCTTTAAGAAGGGGGAACAAGACAAAGATATACAAAGATATCTTGGGGCACCTGGGTGGCTCAGTGGGTTAAAGCCTCTGCCTTCGGCTCAGGTCATGATCCCAGGGTCCTGGGATCGAGCTCCGTGTCTGGCTCTGCTTGCCAGAGAGCCTGCTTCCCTTCCTCTCTCTCTGCCTGCCTCTCTGCCTACTTGTGATCTGTCAAAAAAATAAATAAAATCTTAAAAAAAAGAAAAAGAAAAAGAAAAAGATGTCCACCCTTAGCACTTTTATTCAACAAAGTACCAGAAGTGTTAGTTGCAGGAATCAGACAAAATGAAATAAAAGGCATACAAACTGGTATGGAAGAAGTAAAACATTCCCTATTTGCAGATGACATGATTCTATATACAGAAAACTCTAAAGACTCCAGCAAAAAACTACTAGAATAAATGAATTCAGTGAAGTCATAAAAAACGAAATTAATGTACAAAAGTCTGTTGCATTTCTGTACACTAATAATGAAGTAGCGGAAAGAGAAATTAAGAAAACAATCCCATTTACAATCATACCAAAAATAATAAAATACCTAGTAAACTTAACCAACAATGTGAAGGATCTGTATTCTGACAACTATAAAACACTGATAAAAGAAACTGAACCTGACAAACAGAAAGATATTCCATGCTCATGGACTGGAAGAATAAATATTGTTAAAATGTCCACACTACTTAAAGCAATTGACAGATTTAACACAATCCCTATCAAAATACCAACAGCTTTTTTTTGTTTTCCCAAAGATTTAATTTATTTATTTCAGAGAGAGAATGAAAGAGAGCACGAGAGGGGAGAAGGTCAGAGGGAGAAGCAGACTCCCCATGGAGCTGGAAGCCCGATCCCGGGACTAAGGGATCATGACCCAAGCCAAAGGCAGTCACTTAACCATTGAGCCACCCAGGCACCCTACCAACAGCATTTTTCATAAAAACTGAAACAAATAATACTAAAATCTACATAGAATCACAAAAGACCCTGAATAGCCAAAGTAATCTTAAGAAAGAACAACAAAGCTGGAGGTACCATAATCTCAGATTTCAACATACACTATAAAGCTGTAGTGATCAAACAGTGTGGTACTGGCAAAGAAATGGACATATAGATCAGTGGAACAGAAGAGAGAGCCCAGAAGTAAACCCATGCTCACATGACCAATTAATTTACAATAAAGGAGCAAGAATATATTAACAGGAAAATGTCTCTTCAATAAATGGTGCTGGGAAAACTAGACAGCTATATGCAAAAGAATGAAAATGGACCCCTTTCTTACACTATACACATATATAATGGATAAAGACCTAAATGAGACCTGAAACCATGAAACTCCTAGAAGAAAACATAAGCAATAATTTCTTTTACAACAGCCACAGAAACATTTTTTCTAGATATGTTTCCTCAGGCAAGGGAAACAAAAGCAAAATGAAATTACTGGGACTACACCAAAAGAAAAAGCTTTTACAAAGCAAACCATCAACAAAACAAAAAGGCAATCTACTGAATTTGCAAATGATATATCCAATAGGGGTTAATATCCAAACTATATAAAGAACTTAGAAAACTCAACACCAAAAAACCCCCCAAATAATCCAATTAAAAAATGGGCAAAGGATCTGAATAAACATTTTTCCAAAGAAGACCTACAGATGGCCAACAGACATATGAAAAAATACTCAACATCACTAATCATTAGGGAAATGCACATCAAAACCACAATGAGATATCATCTTACACCTGTCAGAATGGCTTTAAAAACCCCACAAGGGAAGCCTGGGTGGCTCAGTCGGTTAAGCAGCTGCCTTCGGGCTCAGGTCACGATCCCAGGACCCTGGGATTGAGCCCCACATTACGCTCCTTGCTCAACAGGGAGCCTGCTTCTCCCCTGACTGCCATTCTCTGTAATCATGCTTGCTCTCGGTCTCTCTGTCAAATAAATAAATAAAATCTTTAAAAATAAATAAAACAAAATGAAAAACACAAGAAACAATAAGTGTTGGCAAGGATGTGAAGAAATAGGAACCCTCATGCACTGTTCGTGGGAATGCAAACTGATGCAGCCCCTGTGGAAAACAGTACGGAGTTTTCTCAAAAATTAAAAATAGAATCACATGATCCAGTAATTCCACTACTGGGTAACTACCCCAAGAAAACAAAAACACTAATTTGAAAAGACATATGCACCCCTATGTTTAATATTATTTACAATAACCAAGATATGGAAGCAACCCAAGTGTCCACCTATAGATAAATGGATTAAGATGTGGGGTATGTGTGTATGTGTACATGAATATGCAAAATGGAATATGATTCACCCATAAAAAAGGAAAAGAATGAGATCTTACCATTTGTGACAACATGGGTAGATCTAGAGGGCATAATGTTAAGTGAAGTAAGTCAAAATGAAAGACAAATACTATATGATTTTTTTTTAAGATTTTATTTGAAAGAGAGAGCATGAGTGTGTGCATGCATGAGCAGGAGGAAAGGGGCAGAGGGAAAAGGATAAGTAGACTCCCTATTGAGCAGGGAGCCCAACTCGGGGTTCAGTCCCAGTACCAGGCAATCATGACCTGAGCCAAAGGCAGACGCCTAACCGACTGAGCTACCCAGGGACCCTGACAAATACCATATGATTTCACTCATATTTTGGAATTCAAGAAACAAATGAACAAAATAAAAAAGAGACAAAGAATAAACCAGATTCTTAAACACAGAGAACAAACTGATGGTTACTAAAGTGGAAGCAGATGGGGGATGGGTGAAATAGATAAAGGGAATTAAGTACAATTCTCTCTCTCTTTTTTTTTAAAGATTTTATTTATTTATTTGACAGAGATCACAAGTAGGCGGAGAGGCAGGCAGAGAGAGAGGAGGAAGCAGTCTCCCCGCTGAGCAGAGAGCCCGACGTGGGGCTCGATCCCAGGACCCTGGGATCATGACCCGAGCCGAAGGCAGAGGCTTTAACCCACTGAGCCACCCAGGCGCCCCAGTACAATTCTCTTGATGAGCACTGAAAAATATATAGAATTACTGAATCATTATATTGTATACCTGAAACTAATACAACACTGTATGTTAATTATACATCAAAAAAAGCCAAAATAAAAATAAATTTTAAAAAACTGGTGTGGTAGGGCACCTGGGTGGCTCAGTGGGTTGGGGCCTCTGCCTTCAGCTCAGGTCATGATCCCAGGGTCCTGGGATCGAGCCCCGCATTGGGCTCTCTGCTCGGCGGGGAGCCTGCTTCCCTTCCTCTCTCTCTGCCTGCCTCTCTGCCTACTTGTCATCTCTGTCAAATAAATAATAAAAATCTTAAAAAAACAAAACAAAACAAAAAACAAAACAAAACAAAACTTGGGGTGGTTTGGTGACTCAGACAGTTAAGCATCTGCCTTTGGCACAGGTCATGATCCCAGGGTCCTGGGATCTGGCTCCCTAAGCCTGTTTCTCCCTCTTCTTCTGCAGCTCCCCCTGCTAGTGCTCCTGTGCTCTTTCACTCTCTCTGTCAAATAAAATTGAAATCTTTCTAAAAAAATTTAATTAAATAGCAATATTTGGAGAACTGAAATTTACATAAACATTCAAATACTTCAAACTAAAAAAAAGATTTTCCATTTAAAGCGGTAATATGAAATTTCCTTTTAAAATAACTACATATTAAGTAAATTTATTTTAGAACTTAATATAAAGAAAACAATTAAGTGACAGTAAAAATGGTACTTGGACATGGCAAAAATGATGAAGGGAGTACTGGCATGGTATCACCTGGTAAACATTTGTGTAAGAGAGAACCGCTGGTGTGAAAACGGAGTTAGATTTTGGACCTTTCCTTGGGGTTGACTCGACATGTAAGCCTGGATAATAATTCTTCGTCTCCTTGGGACCTGACCTCCTTCATTAGGTATAAAACAGGAGGCAGGTCATCCCTTCATATGTAACAAGCAAAGATTAGCCCTACTTATGAGCAGTTTAATTTCTAAAAATGTGTGCATCCAAATGAATATTCTCCCTGAAAATCTATATACAAGCAACCTACTTACTACCAAAAAGTTATCACTGCTTACATTGTTTTTTTGAGTTCATCGTTTGGAATTATCTTTACAATCTGCGGATACAGTCTTTTTTTTATTTTGGTAAAATTTACATAACATAAAATTTACCATTTTGACCATTTTTAAGTATACAGCCAAGTGGCAACAAGTACATTCACACTGTTATGCAACCATCAACACTACCCCATCTCCAGAACCTTTTCACCACCCAAACTGAAACTCCATATCCAATGAACACTAATTCTCCACTTCCTATTCCCCCAAACTCTGGTAACCACCATTTTACTCTCTATATCTATGAATCTGACGAGTCTAGGTATCATAAAATCATAAAATATTTGTCCTTTTGTGTCTGGTTTATTTTACTTAGAATAGCGCCCTCAAGGTTCATCCATGCTGCATCATGTGTATGTGGACATGGTCTTTCAAAGCTATGTTATTTTTTATTCATTGTGACTCCTAAATACAAGCCAGCACTTCAACTGAAAAAAGAGCAATTTTATTCAATGCCAAAGAAAACAGCTGAGTTGGGCTTACGAAGGGATGGCACGTGGGTATTCAACATGCTGTCCCCAGATTTTCTTGGCTAATTTTCTTTACCCTAGTTGTCATCGTAAGCATTTGAACGCAATCCCATATAAGATATAATATCACTGTAATGCTTTATATGAATTTACATTCTGTTAATCACAACAGCATCTATCATGTCAATTGTCAGCAGCTTTTTAAGTGATCATGAACCACTCTGGACATGGACATTCTATATTCACAAGTGGAGATCAAACTCCTCTAGAAGAGAGAAATTTACTTTTTCTTTTATAAATCCCATAGCTTCCAGAACTGTTAACCTGGCAGAGGGTTCCTTAGATGTTGCTACTGCCTGCAAGAGCAAATGACAACGCACCCTTTCCTATGCCTCCTCCACTGTTATGCGACATACCCTTAATACACGTAAGACATTCCAAGTGAACTATTTCTCACTTTACACCGCTCACAAAACCGAGGGTTTGTTGTTGTTGTTTTAAATAGAAAGTTCAGCCATGGCAAATGGTCTGCATCTTGACCGACCATGATGTAACTGATGTAAGCACAAAAGCAGCTGTCACTATCCCTGAGTAGTGTTTTCAGACACCAGCAGTGAAATAAAATCTGCAATCAAGAATGGCTGCTTCAATGGAGAGGTTTCATATTACTCTGTAATACGCTGTCGCTGAGTGTCACTACGCCTCTGAATAGGCACAGCTCCACATTCAACCACTCACTTCTGATCCAAGAAATACTCTACATGTAAGTGCATTCCCTTCCTAGCTTTGATTTTTCTACAACTGTTAGTCATAAAGTTTCCTTCTTTATTCTTCCTTTGCTAAAGACAGGAAAATCTGCATTTTTAAGAGGCTAACTCCAGAATGATTCAAAGAATGTGGTTACATAATTAAGAATAGGGAGCAAAGAACAGCTCACAGAATCTCCATCCTTTCACCTTGATTATTTCCTTTCTCCTTGATTCTGTTCCTCAGTCTTTTTGGTGGGGTACTCCACTCTCTACCTAATTTCAGAAGGCATACCTTCTCTTAGGAGTGCTCTACAGCCTGTATATTTTTAAAAGAACTATGCTCCCCTTGAAAACAATTTTAAGAATTTTACCACATTATGAGATCCTTTATGGAATCCTAAGGTTAAAAAAAAAAGCCTCTGAAATTCTCCCTTCTGATGATGAAGCCAGGGAGGAAGATATTTAAAGGTTCAAAAGAGGCTGAACTCTACCCAACTGAGAGGTTATCAGTAGGTGCTTCTTTATACGTTAAGTCTCAGAATTGTGAAACCCACGAATGTTAGAGTGGAAATGGATCTCTGAGATCATCTAATTTAACCTTCTCATTTTACAGCTGAGGAAACTAGAGCCTGGAGAAACTGCCTTTCTTAAGGTCATAGGAAGAACAAATGTGTAGTGATACTCGTTCTGGAATGCAAGTCTCCTGACTCCCAATCCAAGGCTTCTGTATATTATAGCACTGAGGGACATTTTTGGTGCTCCCAGGGAATAGCCTTCAGAAAACCTGTTCAGACCTTTTTTTTGCAGAGTTAGAGTTAACACCACAGTTAACTACAAAATTGCAAGACTGCATGCTGAGAGGAATGAGCACCAAAAAAAAAAAAAAGAGTGAGCCATTTCAAACACTATCTCCCATCCCACATGCCTTCCCAGAGTAGTCACATGGCCGTGACTCACTCTAAGACTCACTAACTGGTAAACTGGGTGGATGGGGGTATCATGAAAGGGTCAGCTCCGAAACAGCTAGAGAAAGCCTACCTTAATGTTTAACTAAGGTGGCAGCCTCTCTTCCTCATGGGAGGGTTCATTTACTATCCCAAGAATGACTAACCTTGACCCATTAGAGCTGTGGTGAAAACTTCAGTTTCACCAGGATCAAGTGGTTAATTTGCTTTTGGCGCCCCACTGTGGCATTTCTAGGACCTACAGCCTCTATTTGTACACCACAATAGTTTACCTGATCTCATACTACATATAGAAGGTAAAAGCACAGGCATACCCTGGAGATACTAATTAATTATCTTATCTAGATCTTCTGGATAACTTGCTGTGGCTTTTACATCAGCACTTGGGGCTTCACCCTGCACTTTGATGTTATGGAGACGGCTTCTTTCTTTAAACCTCATGAACCAACCCCTGCTAGTTTCAGACTTTCCTTCTGCTGCTTCTTTACCTGTCTCAGCCTTCACAGAACTGAAGAGTTAGAGCCTTGCTCTGGATTAGGTTGTGGCTAGTCTGATCTTTTATTCAGACCACTAAAACTTTCTCCATATCAGCAATAATGTTTTGCTTGCTTATCATTTGTGTGTTCAATGGAGAAGCACTTTTAATTTCCTTCAAAGCCTTTCCCTTTGCGTTCACAACTTGGTTAATTCTTTGAAGAGGCTGAAGTTTTTGGCCTATTTCAGCTTACAATATGCCTTCCTCACTAAGCTTGATCATTTTGAGCTTTAGATTTAAAGTGAGAGCTGTGTAACTCTTCATTTGAACACTAAGAGGTCAAGGTAGGGTTATTAATTGGCCTAATTTAAGTCTGAAGTGTTGTGAGAAAGTGAGACAGACAAAGGGACCAAATGCTGTTGGAATATTGGTACTAATAAATTTGCTCAACACAGGGTTGCTACAAATCTTCAATTTGTAAAAAAAATGCAGTATTTGAGAGGCACAATGAAGTGAAGTACACTAAAGTGAAGGGCAACAAAATAAGAGATGCCTGTCTTAGAGCCCTCTAAGCCCTTATCTTTAGCTGCAGGAAAGAAATTTAACAGTACTGACCTTGTAGGGTTGTCTGAAAGGTTTAAAAGATAACACACATAATAAGCACTCAGTAAATGCTAGGCATATTAAGAGTTTCATAAACAGTAACTACCATTATTTTTATTATTATTTTATTTATTTATTTATTTGACAGACAGAGATCACAAGTAGGCAGAGAGGCAGGCAGAGAGCGAGGAAGGGAAGCAGGCTCCCCGCCGAGCAGAGAGCCTGACGCGGGACTCGATCCCAGGACCCTGAGATCACGACCCGAGCCGAAGGCAGCGGCTCAACCCACTGAGCCACCCAGGCGCCCAACTACCATTATTTTTAAAAGTAAATCCTTAGATGGGAGGGAACTAAAAGCAAAAACAAAATTCACCAAAGAATATGAAGTATTAGAAAAATTAATTCAGGGGCGGCTGGGTGGCTCAGTGGGTTAAAGCCTCTGCCTTTGGCTTGGGTCATGATCCCAGGGTCCTGGGATCTCTGCTCAGTGGGGAGCCTACTTCCTCCTCTCTCTCTGCCTGCTTCTCTGCCTACTGTGATCTCCGTCTGTCAAATAAATAAACAAAATCTTTAAAAAAAAAAAAAAAGAAAGAAAAATTAATTCAATGAGTAATTGGTGTTCACCAACCAGTTGCATATGATTATCCATGGTGATTATTTTTGTTGTTTCCCAAAATAATGGGGTCCTGTGGACACATACTACAATTTGAGTGAATCAAAATGGCAAGCTTTCAATAATTTTACAACACTCATTAATATATTTGGAGCTGCTTTCAGGCACTAGGAAATCAAAACTAGAACATGATGAGGGGCATTTATTGTATTATCTGGATAATAATTTGTAGCATTCTGAGGTATTTGGAGAGAACTTCAGATGCTACAAAACTAAAACTAGAAATTATGGCTGTGTTTAATATAATATTAAATGGCTTAATAATTAATCACATATATTAACAGATTGTCATTGCCATACAAACTTCCTAAAAAGGAACATATTTTGTCTATTATTCAATCCTTTGTTTAAACAGGTGTGGATACCCAGTTTACAAGTAATGACGGGGCTCCTCAGCGGCACAGTCAGCAGGGCAACTGACTCTTGGTTTCAGCTCAGGTCATGATCTTCAGGGTTGTGGGACTGAGCCCCGCCTTGGGCTTTGCGCTCAGCTTGGAGTCTGCCTAAAATACTCTCTGCTCCTCCCCCAGCATGCGCGTTTTCTCTCTAAAGTAAATAAATAAATCTAAAAAAAATTTTAAAAGTGATAAAAATGTGGAAAACGTGGCAGAATAAAAATAAAATTACACTCAGTTTCAACACCCAATCATATATTATTAATAGTCTCTCCCCAACAATTCACAGTACTTATACAACCATTCAACAAATATTTATGGAGCACCTCGTATGTATGAGACACTCTTCTAGGTGGTTAGGATACACAATAAACAAAACAGACAAAAGACAGAGCTTGTGATAAGAAAGGGAACACATACAAACTTTTATGAAGTCTTATGAACACATACAAACTCTTATGGCAATACCAAAAGAAAACAAGGACACCACAAAAACTATCCCTGATGAACAGAGGTGCAAAATTCCTCAACAAAATTATCGAACCAAATTCAATGAAACACTAAAGAATCATACATCATGATAAAATGAGATTTACTCAAGGGACACAAGGACGGTTCAGTATCCACAAATCAACATGATATACCACATTAACAAAATGAAGGGTAAAAATCGTATGATCAGCTCAAAAGATGCAAAAAAAGCATTTGACAAAATTCAACATCCATTTATTATACAAAATCTCAACAAACTGGATACAAAAGGAACATACTTCGACAAAATAAAGGCCATACGTGACAAGCCCACAGCTAACATTATACTCACTGGTGAGTATAAAGCTCAAAGCTTTTCCTCTACGATCAAGAACAAGACAAGGATGCCCACTCTCACCATTTTTATTTGACATAGTATTGAAGTCCTAGCCAGAGCAAACAGCAAGAAAAAATGAAAGGTATCCAAATTGGAAAGGAAGAAGTAAATTCCGTCACTATTAGCAGATGACATATAATACATAGAAAACCCTAAAGACTCCACCAAAAAAAGCAGTCAGACTTAATAAACAAATTCAGTAAAGCTGCAGGATACAAATCAATATATAAAAACTGAATGCATTTCTATACACTAAGAATAAGCTATCAGAGGGAGAAATTAAAAAAACAGTGCATTTACAATTGCAACAAAAAGAGTAGAACACTAGGGAGCCTGGGCGGCTCAGTCAGTTAGGCGTCTTGCCTTGGGTTCAGGTAATAATCCTGGAGTCCCGGGATCGAGCCCTGCATCAGACTCCCTGCTTAGTGGGGAGTCTGCCTCTCCCTCTACCCCCGCTCTTGTTCTCTCTCTTTCTTTCTAATAAATAAATAAAATCTTAAAAAAACAAAACACTAAATTTAACCAAGGAAGTTAAAGACATGTATACTGAAAACTACAAGACACTGAGGAAAGAAACGGAAGAGACAAATCAGTGGATAGTCCGTGCCAATGGACTGGAAAAATTAATCCTGCTAAAGGTCCATACTACCCAAAGCAATCTACAGACTTTGCAATCCCTATCAAAATTCCAAAAGCATTTCTCACAGAAATAGCATAATCAATCCAAAAATTTGTACGGAACCACAAAAGACCCCGACTAGAACAAAGCTGGAAGTATCATGCTTCCGGATGTTACAAAGCTATAGTCATCAGAACAGTATGGTACTGTAATAAAACAGATGAAAAAAAAAAAATCAGTGGAATAGAATACAGAGCCCAGAAATAAACATTCACACACAGTCAATTAACTTACAATAAAGGAGTCAAGAATATACAATGGGAAACTATACGGGGAAAACCCAGTCTTTCCCGCTCCTGTGTCTTTCTCTCCATATAGAGAAAAACCCTGCGTGTATGCTTCTTAAGTTCCTCCTTTACTACTCATATAGAACACTTCACTTCTGGTCACTAAATGTATGGAGGTTTTTCTCCACACCAAACAATTCTCTACAACACCAAGTGGGTGTCCACAGTTCAACTCAATTCGGACACTATCTGCATGGAGACAGCATCAGATTCCACAGGTTAAGGACTCAGTCTCATGAGATTACCCCCCACCCCAAACACACACTTTAAATGTCAGTAACAAGTAGTAGTTCCCAGGTTAACCCACAACTTCTGTCCAATTTGGGCACAAATTGGCGGTTCTTATGACGCTCTCTTCAGGTTCAATTAATTTGTTAGATATGCTCACCCGCTTCAGAGAGATGGCCACTTACACTTACCAACTTATTAAGGGTTATGATAAAGAATACAGAGGAACAACCAGATAAAGAGATACACAGGGTGAGGTCTGGGAGGGTCCTGAGTGCAGGAGCTTCTGTTCCTGTGGAGCTGGGGTGCATCACCCTCCAGGTCTGGATATGTTCACCCACCTGGAAGCTCCCTGAACCCTATATACTATTGGGATTTTATGGAGGCTTCCTCACATAGGCATGGTCAATTAGTAACTCCAATTTCAGCACCTCTTTCCTCTCTGGAGGACAAGGGGTAGAGCTGAAATCCAAGCTTCTAATCACTGATCGGTCTTTCTGGAAACCAGTTCCCACCCAAGAGGCCACCCAGAGTCATCTCCTTAGAACAAAAGATGCTCCTAGTGTTCTTATCACTTAGGAAATGACAAGGATTTCAGGAGCTCTGTGCAGGAACCAGGGACAGAGGCCAATATATCTATATATATATTTGTGTTACCCCACAGGAAAAGACAATCTCTTCAATACACAGCTTGGGGAAAACTTTATAGAAAAATACAAAAGAATGGAAATGGACCACTCTCTTATACCATATACAAAATTGACTCAAAATGGCCAAAGACTCAAATGTAAGACCTAAAGCCATAAAACAACTAAAAGAAAACATGAGTTCCTCAACATGTCTTGGTGATGATTTTTTTGGATTTGACAACCAAAGGTAACAAAAGCAAAAATAAACAAGTGGGACTACATCAAACTAAAAAGCTTCTGCACAGCAGAGGAAACTATCAACAAAATAAAAAGGCAATTTACCAAATGGGAGAAAAGATTTGCAAATCATGTATCTGATAATGGATTAATATCCAAAATATATAAATAACTCATACAACTCAAGGGCAAAAAAAAAAAAAAAAAAACACAACAAAAAAAACCCCTAAACAATCTGACTAAAAAAAATGGGTGGAAGATCTGTATAGAATTTTTTCAAAGAAGTCATAGAGATACCCAACAGTACAAGAAAAGGTACTCAACATCACAATCATCAGGGAAATGCAAATCAAATTAGAATGAGATACTACTTCACACCTATCAGAGGATGGCTATTAACAAAAGATAAGAAATAACAAGTGTTAACAAAGATGTGAAGAAAACAGCTTGGTTTTTGCTCAGTTGCTTTCAAACTTGACATGAATCAGAAATCCTCTGGATGGATGTTAAAACAGACTGTTAAAGGGCACCTGGGTGGCTCAGTTGTTAAGCGTCTGCCTTTGGCTCAGGTCATGATCCCAGGGTCCTGGGATGGAGCTCCGCATTAGGCTCCCCGCTCATCAGAAACCCTACTTCTCCCTCTCCTACTCCCCCTGCTTGTATTCCCTCTCTCACTGTCTTCTCCCTCTCTGTCAAATGAATGAATAAAATCTTAAAAAAAAAAAAAAAAACCCAAACAAAAACAAACTGTTCATACAGTTAATTATTCAGTAAAGCTTGGGTGGGACCCAATAATTTCCATTTCTAAAGAGGTCCCAAATGATGGTGATGCTAGTGGTTCAGGGATCACACTTCAAAAAACACTGTTCTAGTGGAAGGAAGACAAATACTACACTATAAACTTCAGAAATACACAAAGCGTCTAGTATGTTAGAAGGTAAGTGCTCTAGGAAAAAAGAGAAAGTAGTGCAACGTAATAGCTGCATACAGAGTTGGTATTCTTAGGTTTTATCTAAATAAAACATCCAAATTCCCAAGAACAGTAACAATGGCTAATGGCTCTTGTCAGGCAGTATTTTAAGGGCTTTATATATATATTAAATAACTTAATCCTCACAAAACCCTTATTAAAAAAATACTATGATTTATCCCCATTTTTTTTAAAGATTTTATTTATTTATTTGACAGAGAGAGATCACAAGTAGACAGAGAGGCAGGCAGAGAGAGAGAGAGAGAGGGAAGCAGGCTCCCTGCCGAGCAGAGAGCCCGATGTGGGACTCGATCCCAGGACCCTGAGATCATGACCTGAGCCGAAGGCAGCGGCTTAACCCACTGAGCCACCCAGGCGCCCCGATTTATCCCCATTTTGAAGAGAGAAAGTAGTTAGGTTGAAGTAAGCTGTCCAAGGTCACACAGCTACTAAGAGATGGATCCAGGATGTGAACCCAGGCAGTCTGTTTCTAGAATCCTTGCTATTAAATATTATAGTATACTGCCTCTCAATTCACATAGTATCTTCTTCCTAAATGTTATTTTTAATGTCAAGAGAACTACTTTGAAGGCTTTGAAGGGCTAGAATGGATATACATTATGCTCTCTATTCTATAAGCACCCTGATGCTTTCATCTACAACCCAAATAAGCATGTTTCTTTTATTTTCTTTAAGATTTTATTTATTTATTTGACAGAGAGAGAGATCACAAGCTGGCAGAGAGGCAGGCAGAGAGAGAGTGGGGAAGCAGGCTCCCTGCTGAGCAGAGAGCGGGATGCAGAGCTCGATCCCAGGACCTGAGATCATGACCTGAGCCAAAGGCAGAGGCTTTAACCCGCTGAGCCACCCAGGTGCCCCCTCTTTTATATTTCTTATTTAAGTTTATCATTCAGTCCAATGACCAAGTGAGAAAATGCAGACACCCTTGAATCTTTCCCTCTCACTCCCCATGTCCAATCAGTCTGGTTAATTTCTGCCTCAGAAACTGGATTTAGGACACTCTAGATTTCTATGTTACTCAGAGAATTGCCACAAAGGCTCCTAACATGGTCCACTGTATCCATTGTCTTATGCTTCTCCTTCATTCTCTATTCAGCCACCAGCATTCCCCTTCTAAAATAAAATCTGACCATATTAGTTAGCTGCTTAAAATTCTTTACTGATTCTTCATATCAAGCCCAAATGTCTTTTTTTTTCCATATAGGTAATTTGTTTATCCAGACCAGTGATCACAATTATATACAGAAAGATACTTGGGTAATTATTTGCTTTTGACTTACAGTAAATATTCAGTGAATATCTGATGAATGAAAGTTAAACAAATATTTGCTTTAAGTTTTCTCTTCTGCACTTAAATTTCATAGGAGCAAAGACTGTCTGTGTCTTTGACTACTGTATTTCTGCACCTAGCTCAGAGAAGGCTGCATAATATGTGCTCAATAAATATTTGACAAATAAAATGTTTTGCTGAGTACTTTTTTTTTTAAAGATTTTTATTTATTATTCATTTGACAGAGATCACAAGTAGGCAGAGAGGCAGGCAGAGAGAGAGGAAGGGAAGCAGGCTCCCTGCTGAGCAAAGAGCCCGATGCAGGGCTCAATCCCAGGACCCTGGGATCATGACCTGACCTGCAGGCAAAGGCTTTAACCCACTGAGCCACCCGGGCGCCCCTCCTGAGTACTTCTTATATATGTCAAGTACTTTGTGAGAAGCCCAAATGTCTTTTTTTTTCTTTTTAAGATTTTTATTTATTTGACAGGGAGAGAGACACAGAGAGAGGGAATACAAGCAGAGGGGAGCAGGAGAGGGAGAAACAGACTTCCCACCGAGCAGAGAGCCCCATGTGGGCCTCGATGCCAGGACCCTGGGATCATGACCTGAGCCGAAGGCAGCTGCTTAACAACTGAGCCACCCAGGTGCCCGAAGCCCAAATGTCTTAATGAGATATACAGGTCCTTTCACAATCTGGCTGTGTCTTACTCTGCTCATCTACGATTATTCTCCCACACATACCCTAAGCTCTGTCTGGCTGTGAGTATTCAACTTTCTATTCTGTTGTTGCTTCTTCCCATTTCCCTCTGTCTGGCAAACTCCCATTCAACCCCTTATACTCAGTTCTCCTTTCTGCAAAGCTTCCCTCTCCCAACACTCAAGTAAGCCTTTTCTTTATGGTCTCAAAACTATCTTAGGACCAATCACAAACTCTGGTGTAAATCTGGTCCCATTTAAGGCAAGAACTCTTGAAACTTCGTAGGGCCCGGGACAGTGACCGATACATAATAATTTTTAAGCATTTACTGAGAACCAGATCGAGTTCATTTATAGAGCATGAACAAACACAAGAGCTGTATTTTGTACATTATTCAGAACCTAATAATTCATGATGGAAATTAAAGCTCTGAAAAGCCTATGAAGTAATCTCAGAATTAGAAAAAAGGATTCAGAGATGAGGCACTGTGTGTTTGCTCAGCTAAATTCAACTTATTCAACAAACATTTGCTGAACGGTGTGAACAAAGTAGTGAGCAGAGATTGAAAGCTGTTGAAATTCTTTTTTTTTAACCTATGGATATGTGTACATTGTATTTATTTACCCATTAAACAACCAAGTCTATTTCCAGCAACATGTATTAAGAGTATTGTGTTCTTGGGTAGACATTCATATCTTTTTTTTTTTTTTTAAAGATTGTATTTATTTATTTGACAGACAAGGATCACAAGTAGGCAGAGAGGGAGGCAGAGAGAGAGGAGGAAGCAGGCTTCCCGTGGAGCGGAGAGCTGGATGCGGGGCTCGATCCCAGGACTCTGGGCTCATGACCTGAGCCGAAGGCAGAGGCTTTAACCCACTGAGCCACCCAGGCGCCCCACATTCATACCTTTATAATTGTCCTCTTTGTAGTAATGAGAAGGTTAGGTAGATGATAAAGGTGAACATAACTCAGTTTTCTGTTTTTCAAAATGGAATACCCTCTTGCACTATTAACCCTTCCAGAAATGAACACTGCAAAATTTAATTCAGCACTGAGCTGAAAAAATGGTCTATTTTTCAACCATGTAAATCAGATCCCATCACTCTCTTGCTCAATACCCTGTAAGTGCACCCCATCATACTTAGAAAAAAGTGTGAATCTTTCACTAGGGTCTATAAGGCCACAGGTGATCTGGCCCTGCCTACCTCTATTTAGCCTCATCCGCTACCACTGTCTCCTTTGCTCATTTCACGCTGGCCTCCTTGCTCCTTCTAGAACCCACCAAGCTCATTTCTGCTTAAGGACCTTTGCAATGCTATTCTGTCCTCTTCACACTCACTTCTCCCAAATTTTCACATACTCTCTTTTTTTTTTTTTTAAGATTTTTTTTTTATTTATTTGACAGACAGATCACAAGTAGGCAGAGAGGCAGGCAGAGAGGCAGGCAGAGAGGCAGGCAGAGAGAGACAGGAGGAAGAGGCAGGTCCCTGCTGAGCAGAGAGCCGGATGCGGGACTCGATTCCAGGACCCTGAGATCGTGACCTGAGCCGAAGGCAGAGGCTTTAACCACTGAGCCACCCAGGCGCCCCTTCACATATTCTCTTAATTCATTCAAGTCCTTGCTCAAATGCCACCTTCTTAAAGCCTTTCACAGCCGCCCTATTTAGTATTAGAGTCCTCCCTTCCATTCCTTTGACCTGCATTACTTTCCTCTTAATATTTATATATCATCATCAACCCACTAGAACAAGAATTTGTAAGTCTCCTCACTGCAATAATTTGCAATATTACCAGCATTTACCAGAGTGCCTGGAACACAGCAGTCTCTTTCAATAAATACCTTTAACATTCTCTGGCATTCTCACCAGAGTCATTCAATTCACCTGACCTCAGGAAACTCGCAGAGCAAACACTCTCAAGCCCTGAACCTTAAGTAAAAACAAAACCAAGTCTTATCAGCCTTGACATCAAGATCTACTTGTTCTGACTGGCAAAGAACCTGGCGGGTGTTCCTAGAGATTTAATTGGAAAACTAACTCCACCAGGCAAAGCTTGCATCCAGCTAAATTTTGGAATCAAGGAATAGGAAACATTTTAAGCCTAAAAGTACCTAAGAGGGGCGCCTGGGTGGCTCAGTGGGTTAAGCCTCTGCCTTCGGCTCAGGTCATGGTCTCAGGGTCCTGGGATCAAGCCCCACATCGGGCTCTCTGCTCAGCAGGGTGCCTGCTTCCCTTCCTCTCTCTCTCTGCCTGCCTCTCTGCCTACTTGTGATCTGTCAAATAACTAAAAAAAAAAAAAAAAAAAAGTACCTAAGAGGACCACACCTAAACCCACAATCCTGACTTTAAAGACCCCCCCTACCCCAACCTGATACTTTACCAACCCCAAAGTTATTTTTCCTTTGGCTTCTTAGCCCTTTTGGTGCTATGGATCCTTTGCCAGTCAGGTGAGAACTACAGACTTCTCTTGGGAACGCTTTTAAATGCACAAAATAAAAGGTACAGGCAGTTGTGAAAGAAACCAGTCTCCTATGCTCTTCTTGCCAGGGTGAAAATGAGACAAGAAAATTTTGACGGCACAGCAGGATCAAGAGGAAGAATCCCTAGGAGACAACACTCCGAGGTTCACCCCCGAGCACCCTCAAGTGGTAGGAGGAAAATACTGAGCGCCCAGACCCAGCCAACCCTAGGGGGCGTGTCTGAGAATATGCATCGGATGGGAAGAGAGACCCGGTTCAGGAGAGGAGTGGGGGTGTGGGGGGGACCTCTTATTCCCTAGACCCGCGCGGGGCCGAGTTCCCCACGGCTCGTCCCGCCCTCGCCTCACCTGTCCCGGCCATCCCCAGGAGCCGCTCCGGCACCCCTCGCAGGTCTTCATGGAGGCCGCGGAAGATCTCGTGAAGTTTCTCGAAATGCTCTGAGGAGGCGGCAGAGGTGGCCATGGCGCAGGCCGCGCTCCAGAACTGGCCACCGAGATTTGGGGCACTGGGCCCGCTCCTATCCGGGCGGTCAGCCGCCCAAACCCGCAGACATCACGGCGACTACCTCCACCACTGCCGAGGACGAGACGCTTCCGGGGTCGGGGCGGGGTCCTCCCGAGCCGGAATGCCCACCCTCCCTACATTCCGTCACTGAGGGAGCGCCGGGCGCGAAAGCCTGACGGAAAGTCGGGTTGGCTGCCCGCCGGGACAATTCCTGAGAGGGTGGCAGCGGGCCGGGCTAGAGGCAGTCCTGAAACCCCGGAAATATCCTGTCCAGGATTGGAGAGAGCGCCACAGCAGAAGGGAATATGAGGACCCGCGGGACGGGCAGCGCGCCGACCTGTCCCCACGGCTCCTCCTTGAGGTGGGGGGGGGCGAAACGCTGCAGTGCATGCTGGGAGCTGTAGTTCGGCGCGAAAGATGCCCGACTCCGTGGTCACGCGTTGGTGGGGGCGGTGGTTCTGTCGGCGCCACAGCCGCAGTGGGTTGTGCTGACACGTTATAGTTTGGTATCGGTAAGCGACTGGAAATTATCTTCACTGTCATCTCATTGTTTGGCCGCTCTGACTTCCTCAGTTCGCGTCCTGACTAAACGTTAGCTTTCAACCCCGCAAAGCTAGCCGGGCCAGGTTCCAGCTTGCCCTCGAGCGGTAAAGCACTTTCACTGGGCAAGTCAACTGACCAGGGTCATATGCTTTCAGAAATGGTCTCCAGTGTGATTCCCAAAACACACACTCAGCCTCTCGCGTCTGGGCTCCCCTAGTGCATTCCTTCACTCAGCAGGTCTTTGTCAATGTTACGCGTAGTCATCACACCAGGTATGGGCCTACGTTGTTGAATAAAAAAGCCATTCCGCGCGCGGTTATTTTATAATGTGGTGAGCAAGGCGAGCCCAGCTTCATCAGGTCTCTTTCCCACCATGTAATGTGTTAACAATCACAAAGTCCTTTTCTGCATTTCATGGGTTTTCATGGTTCAGTGGCGGGAAATTCCTATTTTCAACTTATTTCATCATTTTCCTTTTGAAGCCCTTTCTGAAGTATTTGCTTGGCAGCCCAAGATATAAAACAGCCCAGACATATTAAAAGATATATGACTGTTCAGGGGGAAATGATGTGATTTATAACTTCTGGACCTTTATTTTTATTAGACTGATTCATTGACCACTGATTGAACACATACATTGAGCTCCTAATGTTCACTGAGTATAGAGACAGCAAAATCTGAGATAGTTAGTGGAAATGTACTGTCATAAGTCCCACAGCACTGTTAGAGAAGGGGCAGGTACAAAAAGGAGATGTGGAAAAAAGGGATCTTTGAACAGTACCATAAAAGACAAGTAGACAAATGGGTGAATCAACAATCACATTATCACACAACATTAAGTTATAACATCTGAATTGAGGCTGTACTGTGGCTAGATTCTGGGGACAAATTATCCTTATAAATGAGAAACGACTGTATAACTATAATAATGAAAAGTGTTCTCTTCTTATAATTAAACTTTGTTTTCTTCTGTTGACTCTAAACTTTCATTTAATTCTTAGTTATTTTGATGTTTAAAAACATAATCAAAAAAGTTTTATTTGTCATTGGCAATTCAACATAAATTAAGTAAAATATTAGTTCAATGATGCTACTTAACTATTATTAAAATTTTCCAATTTTTCCATAAAATGACCATTTCTAAATTATATACCTTAAAAGTCAAAGCAAGTTCAACAAAAGAATATTCATTTACAAATATGAGAAGACTGTGGTCCTATAACTCTTTCCCCCCACCAAAGTGAATATGTAATTGTCAGTCCAAGACAATCACAAACTATTAGAGTAACATACTCCAAACAAGTGATGGGAACATTACTAATTCCTCCATTTCCTATGGCAGCATTACCTTTGATAAAAGTTCTCCAAATTAGGGGCACCTGGGTGGCTCACTGGGCTAAAGCCTCTGCCTTTGGCTCAGGTCATGATCTCAGGGTCCTGGGATCAAGCCCTGCATGGGGCTCTCCGCTCTGCAGGGAGTCTGCTTCCTCCTCTCTCTCTCTGCCTGCCTCTCTGCCTACTTGTGATCTCTGTCAAATAAAATCTTTTTTAAAAGTTCTCCAAATTAAATGTAGGTTTTTAGCATATAGACATTTTATTTTATTTTATTTTATTTTATTTATTTGACAGAGGTTACAAGTAGGCAGAGAGGCAGGCAGAGAGAGAGGAGGAAGCAGGCTCTCCGCTGAGCAGAGAGCCCGATGTGGGGCTCCATCCCAGGATCCTGAGATCATGACCTGAGCTGAAGGCAGAGGCTTTAACCCACTGAGCTACCCAGGCGCCCAGCATATAGACATTTTAATCTTGTCAATATAATGTAAGGAAGTGCCCTGAAGATTATTAAATTGACTGTAAATTATAGTTTCAGTCCTTAGGACAATTTTGCCTAATAAAGAATTGGGGTTTTTTGTTTGGGGTCTTTTTCTACCACATTGGTTGACTGGCACTTGTTAAAGACAGTGTAGGATCAGTCTTGCTAATTTAATTCTTCCATAGTTACATATTGCCATCTTTAGCTGTTTTTTTTGTTTGTTTGTTCATTTTATTCCTTAACTAGTCCCTTCACTGTTCACATTATCTTCCAGGATTCTTCTCTTTTTTGGACTTCTTCCCTGCTACCCATGTGCTTTTTGGTGAGTAGTTATCTACATATACACAATGTGTTTCCCTTTGTAGCACCGCCCATTTGTATTAAAGACTGGATGACACTGTTTACTCCATCTTTGAACACTTACCTGCCCCAGCGTCCAGTTTAATACTGATCCTTTGTAGCTATTTTGAATTTTGTAAAAATAATCCCAATTGCATGCTACATAAGAACACATACAAAGATATACTCAGTGACAATCACCAAATAGCCTTCCTCTTCTTCTTCCGGTTTTCTAAGAGAAACTAAGGCACAAGAAGGCCTCCATGGGTCTGGGGTCCGTAAACTGAAGACAGGTAGGTGGTCTACCTTCCAGTACTGCTCCTTTCTTTACCCACTTGCTGGCCTGAGAAACAGTAGGAAAATGGTGGCTTAAACTTGATTTTTATTTCTGCCTTCCCCCAAATTTCTGCCATCCTCCCAACCCCACAAACTTCTTAGAAAAGGAAGCTCTTCTGTGGTCCAGACATGTAAAGTTGTCTTAACAGCAGTGGCTTTAGGTTGCCAGAGATAAAGCTCATGCCATAACCCAGATTCAGTTAAGAGTTTCCTGGAAGAATCCAGATGTTGGCTTATGATGGTTTTCTTAGCAGGTGAGGGATGAGCCCTGCTCTTGAGCCAACCCACTATTGACTGTGGGAGTTGAACTGGGGCTGCAGGACGGCCCTCCTGAAAAAAAAGCTGGCTGGTGGCTGGGAGGACCTATATTGTTAACAAAGTTGGTAGAAACTAATCAAAACTGCCATAAATTGACCCTGCCATAGCTAAGATTCTCCCAGGTAGTAGGTTTCAGAAGGCAAATATGAGTTTGCAGGTCATATGAAGACCTTATCCTAGGATACCTCCTGTAAGTCTGGCAGTAACAAGAGCAAAGTCAATCTGGACTAATGCAGGGTGTTTTGATCAATGTGGCTGTACATTGGGCTTTTATCAGACATCAAGCAGGCAAGCCCGGAAGGTTTGTTTTCTTTGTGCTGGAGGTTTTGGCCACCATGAAGGAGAATCATTTTGGCAGGGAGTACTGAGTAGTCTGCTGGAGGTTTCTCTTGAGTCCACCTGCCACCACCTGTCATTCCACAGATATGCCCAGCAGGTCACAGCTGACGTCCCATAGCCGCCTTGCTATCGTCTCATTCCGAGCCTGGGCAGAGACCCAAGCCACACTGCAGTCACTAGAAGGAAAAGAGAGAGGCTTAAAACACAGGGTTTATGAATGGAGTCTGTTCTCTGCCTGGAACAAGGAATGTGACAGAAAAACAACCTAGGGTTCACATGTCCTCTATACACTTCATAGGGCCAGTCTTTGTCTTCTCTTCATTCTCTAATCCTTACCCCAAAGAAAATGTAATTACTGTTTAGATCTCCTCACTAGACTTCCTCTGACCAGAATGTCTGATATATAATGCATAGCATTTAGTCCTTATATTCCCCTTTATATATATATATTTAATTAATATCAGTGTCCACCTGACACCTATGTATGTCCAGCTGTTCACACAAGACCTTGTACAGTGTCTTGTTGCTGAGATTACACTGGTTACAGATGCCTGGAGTGGAAAAAACAAACAAAACCACCCTCAAAACTTACTATTCCTGGGGGTGCCTGGTGGCTCAGTGGGTTAAGCTTCTGCCTTCAGCTCATGATCTGAGAGTCCTGGTATCAAGACCCGATTGGGCTCTCTGCTCAGCAAAAAAACACCTTACTATTTCTGGCCTACTGCAATTATAACTTTAAAAAAATTTTTTTTTTAATTTTATTTATTTGACAGAGAGAGAGAGAGAGATCACAAGTAGGCAGAGAGGCAAGCAGAGAGAGAGGGAAGCAGGCTCCCTGCTGAGCAGAGAGCCTGATGCGGGGCTCGATCCCAGGACCCTGAGATCATGACATGAGCCAAAGGCAGAGGCTTAACCTCCTGAGCCACCCAGGCATCCCAACTTTTTAAAAAATCTTTTAAAAGATTTATTTATTTTTGAGAGAAAAAGAGTGCATACCAGGGGAAAGGCAGAGGGAAAGGGAGAGAGAGAATCCCAAGCAGACTCCCCACTGAGCGTGAAACCTGATGCAGGGTTCAAACTCATGACCCTGAGATCATGACCTGAGCCAAAACCAACAGCTGGACACTTAACCAACTGAACCACCCAGGCACCCCCAATTATAAGTGTTTTTAAACTCAAATAACAAGTAAAGCCAGCCCCATAAACAATGAAGGAAGGAAAAGATGATAGCATAAAAGAAATGTAATAATAAAGTACTGTGTGTTTCATATACCTTCTCTTCATTGCTGTAATCTCCATAATTCAAAATCCCCATTAAATGCAGGAGGCGTATTCAAACTCTGCACTGCTCAGAAAATTTTCTCAAAGAACATTTTACTAATTTTTCATTAGCTGCATCTAGTACACAGTGGGTATTCAATAAAGGGTTTTTTGAAAAGTGATTGAGTAAATGGACTGTAATCTTTTCAGTCACGTAAGAAGCAATGTAAGAAGTTATATACGATTTCAAGAGAACTGCTTCCAGGACATCCATAGCAAATTCTGAAGGTGAAAGGAAAGTTGGCAAGTCTGAAAAAAGCACATGAAGCAAACTCTTAACACTATGTCCATAAAGACACTGCTAATCAAAGAGTAGGTTATGGACTAGCAGGAGCATCATCAGGGAGTTTGTTAGAAATGCCAATTCTCAGGTCCCCTCTCAACCTGCTGAATCAGAATCTGGAGGGCAGAGCCCCAGGAATTTGTCTTCAGCCACTTCCTCAGATGGTTCTAAAGCACATGAAAGTTTGAGAAACACCACTTAAAGATACATTCACAATTACAAAACAAGCCTTTTAAGTATAGTACTTCTGTTTAAGGAAACTTACCAGCATGACCAGCACAACCTGCCACTGCTGAACAGAAAGACCATCACAGAGAGCCAAAGGCTCTGTAAGACTCTAGAAATGAGCTGGCCTTTGTAAGCCTCTGTAGCCTCTACTGCATGATGCCTTATGTTCTTTGCAAGGTTACGATGAATAGCAAATGACACAATGGACAGGAAGGTGCCTTGTGTCATAATTTATGACATGCTGTAAAATTTATTCAAATACCCGAGTAAAAGCTACTTACATGTGGTTATGGCATCAGTACAGTCATGGTGCTGGTATTTCCAGTAGGGTTTTGAGAAGTATCAATCAGTATATATAAAAAGACCAATTTCAAAACTTATTACAAAGCCATAGTAATCAAGAGACTGTGCATAAGGATAGACATATAAATGAATAGAACAGAACTGAAAGTGTAGAAGTACCCTTACATTTATGGTCAATTGATTTTTGATAAATCTGTTATGGATTGAATCATGTCCCCTTAAGTCCATATGTTGAATCCCTAATCTATAACATGACAGTAGCTGGAGATTGGACTTTTAAGGAGATAATTAAGGGTAAGTAAGGTTATAAAGGTAGGGCCCTAATTCCACAGGTCTAGTGTCCTTATAAGAAGAGGAGACACCAGGAGTGTGCACACATAGAGTGAAAGCCATCTGAGGACACAGCAAGAAGGCAGCCTTCTGTAAGCCAGGCATAGAGGCCTCACCAGAAACCAACCCTGCCGGCACCTTGATCTTGAACTCCCATTCCCAGAACTGTGAGAAAATTAGTTTCTGGTATTCTGTTATAGCAGCCTAAGGAATTTTTTTTTTTTTTTTTTTTTTTGGAGCCCAATGTGGGGGTTGAACTCACAGCCAAGATCAAGATCAAGAGTTGGACACTCAACCAACTGAGCCACCCAGGTGCCCCAGCCCAAGGAATTTTAATACAGCTACCAAGAAAATTCAATGGAAAGAATAATCTTTTCAACAAACAGTTCTGGGACAATTGGATATCCACATGCAAAAATGAAATGAAGTCAAGACAGATCCCTATTTCATGCCATATGTAAAAATGAATTCAAAATGAATCATAGACCAAAATGTAATGCTTAAATTATTAAAGTGTTAGAAGAAAACATAGTAGTAAACCTTCGTGACCTTTGGTTAGGTGGTTAGGCAATGGTTTCTTAGATATGGCACCAAAAGTACAAGTGACCAAAGAAAAAATCGGTAAGTTAGACTTCATCAAACTTCTCTGCTTCAAAAGATACCGTAAAGAAAGTAAAAAGACAAACCAAAGAATGGGAGAAAATATTTATAAATCACACATCTGATAAGGGACTTGCATCCAGACTATATAAAGAACTGTATATATATTTTTATAACTATGTAAAGAGCTGTTACAATTAAATAATAAAAAGATAATGATCCATTTTAAAAATGGGCAAAGGATTTGAATAAATGTTTCTCCAACAAAGATAAACAAATGGACAATAATGCATGAAATGATGCTTAATATCATTAGCAGGAAAATGCAAATGAAAACCATAATGAGAAAAACTAAAAAAACTTGAGTAGAAAAATTACTCCGTGCTTACCAGGAGGGCTTAAAATCAAAAGGACAGATAATAAGTGTAAGGAAGGGTGTGTAGAGATTGGGACCTTCATCCCCTGCTGGTGGCAACACGAAATGGTGCAGCCACTTGGGAAAACAATCTGACAGTTCCTCAACAGTTAAACACAGAGTTGACATATGACCCATATTTCAGTGGGATTCCATTTCTAGGTATATAAACCAAGAGAAATCACCATACAAAAATCTGTACATGAATATCACAGCATCATTATTCAACTAACCAAAAAGTGATAACCCAAATGTCCACAATTGATAAATGGATAAATAAAATGTGGTATATCCAAAAATGAAATATTATTTAGCAACTAAAGGAATGATGTATTGGTACATGCTTTGGGGTGGATGACCTTGAACAAATTGTGCTAATTTAGCAAGAAGCCAGTCACAAAAGGCCACTATTATAACTGCATTGATAGGAAATGTCCAGTACAGGCAGATCCATAGAGACAAAAAATAGAATTGTTGTCTCAGTCAGGAAAAATAACCAGTGCAAAGTTTCTAATGCTTCAGTTAAGACAGACTTATGTTCATTTTTTGACTGTGGTCAACACAGTTGCTGCTGGATCTTCAAAATGCTTAAAATTAAGAATCCATGGCACTGGAAAGGCTTTTCAAAAGTCAATTAAATAATTACTATGTCATGGATTTGAGGCTCACTTGCTTTAAGCTATTCAGTCAAAACCTCAAAATCTCCAGGGAAGAAGAAACCAGTCACCCATAGAAAATCATTCTAGGGACGCCTGGGTGGCTCAGTTGGTTAAGCGGCTGCCTTCGGCTCAGGTCATGATCCCAGCGTCCTGGGATCGAGTCCCGCATCGGGCTCCTTGCTCAGCAGG
>NW_019154104.1:813749-960231 GCF_002288905.1 Enhydra lutris kenyoni
AAAAAAAAAAAGAAAATCATTCTAGTATATAAAACTATGTAAATTTATCTCTCTGGATTTTAGCTGCACATTTCCATCTGCTCTACACTTCTACTCACATGGAGTCTTATGGATACACACTGAACACGGACAGAGACAGGTTTACTACCTAGTGGGCAACCGATCCTTTCCACATTCTTTTTTTTTTTTTTTTCCTTTTTTTAAGGAGGGAAGAGGGCAGAGGGAGGGGGAGAGGGGCAGAGGGAGTAGGAGAGCCTCCTCCATGCCCAGCATGGAGTCTGATGTAAGGTTCGATCTCACAACCCTGAGATTAAGATCTGAGCTAAGATCATGACTCAGACGCTTAACCAACTGAGCTACCCAGGTGCCCCCCCCTTCCGCATTCTTTTCGCAACAGCAACCTGATCCTTTTCTGAGGAATGACCTCTTTCCCACCCCATTAATCGAGTGCCTGTCTCTGCCTAACCAAGGGAGTGAGGATGAGAGGATGGAAGATGTAGAGCTTCCTTACTAGAGGGGAATGGTGAGCAACAAAACAAAGACTGAGGATAACTGGCTTATACTCATTCCAGCAGCAGTGCCCCAGCCAGCTGACTGGCCATTCTGTTTGTTCTAAGCCTAGCTCTTCAGTCTTCTCTTTCGTTCTTAGGAGAACGCCCATATTTTAATAAATTCCCTTCTTGCTTAAGTTAGCATGCGTCTGTTTCCACTGCTCTGGAATCAAAGAACTCTAAGCTCTACCCATGATTTTTCCAAGTCTGTTGTCTCAGTTGATGTCATCATCTGTCTCCTAGTAAGTCAGGCTTGATCCCAGGTCACTAACTCTTCCCAGACCCCTCACTCATTTAGTCATCAAGCCATAAAAATTCCACCTTTTCAGGGCCTCTCCCACTTAACCCTTCTTTGTATTCCAACTGTCATTACCCTAAATCAGGAATTCATTCTCTCTCACTTGCGTTATTTACTCATTCATCAAGCAAAGTCACCAGGGATGTTTCTCTGCGCAGATTATTTCTCTCTCTACTGGAACAACTTCTGTGTCTCCTCTCCAAGCCTGGCGTTAAGGGCCTTTCATGATCTCTCTAACTTTCTTTCCAATTTTAATTTATTTACAGCACTTTCTCTAAAATTTCAAGTTATTTCCATAAAATCTTGAAGGGGGAGGTAAGAACGTGCTAAAATTTCTATTTTTTAATAGATTTTACTTTATTTGACAGAGAGAGAGAGAGAGAAAGCACAGGCAGGGGAGCAGCAGGCAGAGAGAGAGGGAGAAGCAGGCTCCCCACTGAGCAGGGAGCCTGATATGGGGCTCAAACCCATGACCCTGAGATCATGACCTGAGCCAAAGGCAGACACTTAACTGACTGAGCCATCCAGGTGTGCCCCTAAAACTTCAATCTAATATGATGCTTGAGACCTGCTTAAAAATAGTATGAGAGGGAAACGATATGGGAAGGGCTGGTGCATGGGGATGGGGGAGTACTGGCCATGGCTTAATGGTTGTTGAGACTATATTATGGGTATATGGGGGTTCAACTGTTTTATCTACTACTACACATATTCAAAGTTCTCTATAATAAAAAGTTTTAAAAGTCTTCACTTAATCATGAAGGGAGTCCATCGATACTATTTTAGTCCTGAAGACAATAGAGAAATACAGATTCAAATTCTTCTTCTTTTTTTTTTTTTAAAGATTTTATTTATTTGACAGAGAGAGACACAGCGAGAAAGAGGAAACACAAGCAGGGGGAGTGGGAGAGGGAGAAGCTGGCTTCTCGCTGAGCAGGGAGCCTGATGCAGGGCTTGATCCCAGGACCCTGGGATCATGACCTGAGCTGAAGGTAGACAGTTAACGACTGAGCCACCCAGGCACCCCTCTAATTCTTTCTAATGTACAGGGGGAAAAAAATTGAACCAGGAGTCCAAAAAGGAACAAAGAAAACTCGATGGACATAACAAAAGGTAGGAAGAACAGAAACAACCAGAAAACATCATAAAAGATAGCCACAGAGAAAACCAAACCCAGCAGTACCATGAAAAATGCAAATGAGTCAACCCCCTTACTACAAGGTAAAAACACTAGTCAAAAGACATAAGCTATGCTGCACAATGTAGGAGTACAGTATACCAGACAAATCCAGATTATTTCCCTTGAGCCATAAAAACCCCATCTTCAAAAACAGACACATTCATACCTGAAATGATGCCCATTTAGAATCTCAAGTCCTTCCGTGAGAGCACAATACAGGCTGGTCTGTGCTCCCTGCTGAGGGGTCTTGATGAAGAAGGAGAAAAGCCACCACATCCATTTCATGAAGGACGAGTGCCGAATCAGTTCAGACTTGACTGTGCCCGGGTGGACAGAATATGCCGTAACGCCAGAGCCTAATGGGGGTACCCCATAGAGAGAGGAAGGCAGGACTTGATATTGCTGGACAGCCTAGGACAGCGGGGGCCGTGAATAAACATTTAACCCCCAGGAAGACTCCCTTCCCACAATGGTATTACAAGCACTCCTCACAGTAACTTACACCTCCCTATTTCACAGGTTAGGATTAAAGCTCAAAGAGGTTATTAACTGTTAGGAAACAGCAGAGGGGTGCCTGGGTGGCTCAGTTGGCTAAGCAACTGCCTTCGGCTCAGCTCATGATCCCAGGATCCTGGGATCGAGCCCCGATTGGGCTCCCTGCTTGGTGGGAAGCCTGCCTCTCCCTCTCCCTCTGCTGCTCCCCCTGCTTGTGCTCTGTCCCTGACAGATAAATAAAATCTTAAAAAAAAAAATAATAATAATAAAGGAAACACTAGAGCCAGGAGTCAAACATCTCTCCTGCACTTTGACTCTAGGGATCACTCTTTCTTCAAAGCTGCCTTTTTATTGGCTGCTGTGATCCCACACTTCTGTTTTTCCAAACCTTTCTTGTTGCTTCCTCTCAGTTTCCTGGACCAGTTCCTCATCTTCTACCCAAACTGCAAATGCTGGGGCTCCCATATCTTGCTAAACTCCCTCTCTATAACTATATGGCATGCATTTTTATGCACATGGTACTACTTTGAACTCTTGGCTGACTCTGAGTGGCTAAGGGCATGGGCTCTGTGGTCAGACTGTCCAGTTTCAAATCCCAGCTGTACCCTGGGCAAGCTCCCTATGTTGTGATTCACTTTCCTCTTGAAATGGGGATAATCCTAATACCTGCACCTCACAAGGTGGTTTGGAGGATTAAATGGATTCATATCTATAAGAGACTCGATAGTCTCTGGTACGTGGTAAGTGCTAAATGAAACTTAGGCATGTGCTAGGTCAGGTCCCTAGTTCTTTACTAGAACCTTGGGGCCAGAGAGGTTTCCAAATTTTTACTGATTTTAGAAAAATAATATGACACAGACACATATATTTCTTATTACCTAATCTCCCTGGTACAAGGGAGGTTTTGCTGCCAAATGAGCTTTGGAGTCAAGCTTCTGAAAAAATTGAATTCTCAGGTCTTTGTGGAGTTCATGATTGCAGATAAAGGACTATGGACATATATTATTTCCAACTTGACATCTACTCTTTTTTTTTTTAAGATTTTATGTATGTATTTGTCAGAGAGAGAGAGAGCACAAGCAGCAGGCGGAGGGAGAAGCAGGCTCCCCACTGAGCAGGGAGCCCAATGCGGGGCTCGATCCCAGGACCCTGGAATCATAACCTGAGCCGAAGGCAGAGGCTTAACCAACTGAGCCACCCAGGTGTCCCTTGATACCTTCTCTAGATGACCCATAGTAATGCTGACACAGAGGCCCCAAACTAACTTCATACTTTAAAGGCCAAACCTGGATCTTGCAGTGTTCCATAATTCCCAATCAGGCAGGCACACAGAGCAGTTCTTGACCATTCCCCACCTTACCATACATATCCGTCAACAAGCCCTAGGGGTTTCCCATCGTAACTATCTCTTAGGAGTGTCCACTACCCTCCATCTCCACCACTTTAGTCCAGGACACCCTCACTTCTCACCTAGACTACAGAAATCACCTGCTGCACACACTCTGGTCCCCATTTTAAAAAGGCTTTCATTCTGAAGGGTCTCCTGCTCTTCCACTAAAGTCCTTACCATAGACTCTAAGGGTTTTGACTTTGTCCACTGTCTCAGTTCAGACCTCTGCTCCCTTTGCTTTCTACATTTTAATCACAGCAGCCTCTCAGTTACTCAAACTAAACCTAGACCTTTGTGCATTCTCTTCCATCTGCCTGGAATGTTTCTCAATATCCCCAGATGTCTCATCCCACCCACCCCGTAACCCATCTAATTTCCATGTAGCTTGATGATCCCGTATCAACGATGGGGCTCCTGTGTCTGATTCCTAGCCAGAATTCCTCCTGCCTCAACTCCTAAGTGACTCTAGTTGTCCACCCTGAATTACCCTTCTTTTTCGAAAATTCAGAGTAGGCAGTGTTAAGGACCTCTGTATATTTGTGACCTCTTCAAGCATACATTTCTCTCTTATATAACCTTTTGCCGTTAGGAAGACACTCCCCCGCCGCCACCACCCCCATAGTCCCAGGACCTTTTTTATCCTAATGGTTGTATCTAGTGCCAGCTCAGGTCCCTCCCTCTGCCATTTTTTTTTTTTTTTCAGATTTTATTTATTTATTTTAGAGAGCAAGAGAGCACATGTGCAGGAGGGGCAGAGAGGGGGATGGAGAGAATCTCAGGCAGACTCTGCACTGAGCCCAGAGCCAGACCCAGGGCTTGACCTCACAACCTGAGACCATGACCTAAATCAAAACCAAGAGCCACATGCTTAACCCACTGAGCCACTCAGACTCCTTCCCCCAGGTCCTTCCCTTCTATCTAGTCTCATTATGAGTAAAAAACCTTGCTTGATTGTGAGGCCCGACTAATGAGGACAATAACCTATAAAGTAGTCCTATTTTACTTATGAGGAAATAAGTCTGGAAAAGTTAAGAAACTTGTTGCAGTTTGCATAGCCAGTAAGTACTAAAAGTCAAGCCTTATGACTCAAAGTCAGAATGTCCCCATCTTCTGCCAGCCACCTCCAATATTCAGCTGTGGGCTATTTACTAAAATAATACCCAGTTATAGTCATGGCAGCAGGTTTGTCCAGGGAATGGGCTCCAGAAAATGGTATTTTTGCTACTTTCCATTGACTGGTATCTCTATAATTACTTCTTCTAAGCCTACCTTTGAGCCTCCGAGCCAGTTCCTGGGTGAAGAGAATGTTAGCTAACTTGCTGTGACAGTAGGCCAGACCCGCATGGTAGAATTTCTCGCCCTGAAGGTTATGGAAGTGGATCCTTCCCAGGTGATGTGCTAGGGAAGACACATTCACTATCCTCGATGGGGCCGATTCCTTCAGCTTCTCTAGCAGCAGATGGGTCAGGAGGAAGTGACCTATGGGAAAAACTAGAATTAACAGAGTTCAGGGCCAATGCCAGGGTGAAGGGAGTCATAGTGAGCCTTGGAGAGAACACAGGAACAAGGCTTTTTGCCTTGTTAATTCATTATAAACTGCAAAACAAGCTCAGGGAGCGTTTGGGGAAATAGGACAGCCATCCCTCCATGAGGGGGGTCTGGATTATGTGAATATGAACTCTTGTCTCCTTCCAACTTGGATTAATATCATTCTTTAAGAGCAGGCAGCCTCTGCCTGATCCTGGTCATGAGGTTCCCCACAAAGAAAGCAGCACAGCCCCCAGTCCAATGAGGCTGTTCAAAAAGGCCCCAAGGTAAGTTGAATCTGGATTGCAAATTAAAAAGTGGGTGGCACCTCGAGGAGGCCTAAGTTTATCTCTGAGCTATCACGAAAGGACCAGAGTGTTCACTATCCACTTATGGTCTCTTAGGGCCCAGAGGCAGCTCAGTCTGACCCCTAGGTTTTCCAAGAAGAACTTTAAGCTTCTTCTAGTTTTGTGATGAGACCAGATTTCTTACCCAAGTGGTTGACTCCCATGTGCATCTCAAAGCCATCTGCTGTCTTAGAGTAGGGACACATCATCACTCCTGCATTGTTGATCAAAATGTGTAGATGTTTCTCCTCTGCAGGGAAGAGGAGATGTGAGGGGGAAGCAGCCAGCCACAGCAGTTACATCTGAGAAATCTGCCTTACATCCGGGCTTTGAAAATGGGGATGCATAACTTACTTTAATCTTCCTCTATTTCTCCTTCATATGTGGTTTGTATCATTTTTCATTGTTTAAGACTTTCATTGTTTACCTACTACAGAGCAAAATTCCATCTTACACAACCAAGTTGCCTTTCCGATCTTTCCATTTAGGGAGCTACTCACTCACTGCTTTGGGGGAAAATGTTCTGTTCACCTCTCCTAATAGAAGGACTTCCTGAGCTGAATCAGAAGAGTCAAAGCAAGAGCCAACAGGCTGTTCTGTACACAGTCCTTACCACTGGAGAACTCCAAAAGGTGCCAAAAGAAATATTGGTTTCAACTCTTTGTTGCATCTGGCAACTCTTCTCGTGGTTTATTTTCTCTGTGATTTGTAGTTTCTAACTATGAGCTCATATCTATAGACATTTTTTACCTAGGGAGGCCAAGATCCATGTGTTATGAGGGGTTATGCCTACAGAGTACTCTTGGGTTTGATTTTGATGTGATACTACAGGGTTTTATGTTAACTCCTCAGCTCAAGATTCTTACACTGTTTGATGATGTAATAAATTCTCCCCCACAGATGATGCCAACTTGAGGTTCTAATATTTTGCAGTTGACTCTCTAACCACTACGTCCTAAAGAAAAGATAAGCTTCTTTGCCATGTCTTGGATCCGGTGGCCTACTGTTTTTTTTAAGCCCCCATACCATGGACCTGATGAGTTTTTGTGAGTCTCAACCTTATGTGGAGCCCAAGATATAACTCCCCACTCTCAGGGCCTGAAGCCTCATCTCCTTTCCCTGTATAAGTCTTTAGACTCTAGATCCTAAAGCTCATGTTGAGTTCTGATACTCCTGTGAAGTTTTTGGCTTTAGTTCTTATGCACTGCTATGACTTTTTAAACTCCTTTTTTGTTGCTGCTTCTTGAGGATTCCCACTTGTTACTAAGGAGTTCAGCTATGAATGAAATTTTTTATTATAATTTATCTAGTATTTCTATGTATTAAAGAGAAGGATCTTTTCCTTTAACCAAGTCTGCCATGTTGATTGCAAGATCAACAACATAATCTCCAGTTCTGTACTTACCTGCTAAGAAGTCTTTAGCAAAGGCTCGAATAGATTTCGTATCAGCCAAGTCCAGTTTCCGCACTAATACTTGTTGGTTCCCCGTTATGAGCTGGATCTCTCTGGCTACTGATTCCCCCTTTAGCACATCCCGGCATGCTAAATACACACGGGCACCTGTCAACAAATACGTAAAAGAGACACACTGTCAGCTCTGCTTTTGAGTGGATGCTATAGACCTACAGATTTATAAATGTTATTTTCTACTTTTTTTAAAAAAAATGTTTTATTAATTTATTTGACAAAGATCACAAGTAGGCAGAGAGGCAGGCAGAGAAAGAGAGGGGGAAGCAGGGCTTGATCCCAGGACGCTGAGATCATGACCTGAGCCGAAGGCAGAGGCTTAACCCACTGAGCCACCCAGGTGCCCCTACTTTTTTTTTTAATGGGAATTTTATGCCTACTTCATGACAGAGGTATTTGATGAACAACAACAAAAAAAAGAAAAATAAACCAAAATACGAAGTGTCTGTTATATAGAGAGCATTATACTAGGTTCAGAGCAATGAATCTGTGGGACACTTGGAAAGTTCTTGAATTCCAAGACTGGGAGGGAATAATGAGCACGGTCATCCTTGTGAGGGATAAAATGGCAGGAGTAGAAGGGAATTAGAAGCAGATGAGCTTGCCTCTTTGAGCCAGTTCTTTGGCTGTCTCCTTTCCAATGCCCGTGTTGGCTCCAGTGACCACAGCTACCTTCCCAGGAAGCTGGACAGTTGATGTACACATCCCACTACACAGCATTTTCCTGTAGAGAAGGAGAGCTCATCAGTTCTTCGTTCTTGTCTTAGCCAGAGGTTCCTATAACTACCATGCCTTCCAATCCCAAGACTAGAGTTTGCTTTAGTTCTTTCTAGTGCTGTCATTTTATAGATTTAAGGAAGACTGAAGAAAAATTTTCTGCTCTTGCTCAAGGGCTTTTGCTCAAAAATTTTCTGCTTCTCGCTTGGGAACAAAAACGATTCTATTGTAAGGGCAAACCTTAGAGCTGCCCCCTGCAGTACAAGAACTGGGGAAGTATTTGATTATCCAGGCACCCGGCTTCAGTTTGAGCCCTCTGACAGGCTTAGGGAATCATAAGATTCAGCCTAGAAGAAGCAAGAACTGGTCCACTTATGACAATCTGTCCACAACTGGCACTTTTTGGCCTTGATATGCAGCTAATCCAATACAAAAAGTTAAAATTATGGAAGTTTGTTTGCTGTGGTAAAGCAAACAGAAACACGCACATACACACAATTAAAAATAAGACAAAGAAAAGACATAAATCAGTACCAAGGGGAGCTGGGATTCGAGTCCTGGTTTAATTAGTGTCCTTGTTCCTAAGCACTACACTCTCCTCCTTTTCCAAAGAAATGAATGCACAAACAGGGATCAGCACGTCCCAAATTGTTCTTTTTTTCTTCTCTGCAAATTTCAAGACTCAAGTTAAAAGAATCTCTTGATCAGGAGATGCACTTTTTTTTTTTTTAAGATTTTATTTATTTATTTGACAGAGATCACAAGTAGGCTGAGAGGCAGGCAGAGAGAGAGAGAGGAAGAAGCAGGCTCCCTGCTGAGCAGAGAGCCGCATGTGGGGCTCCATCCCAGGACCCTGGGATCATGACCTGAGCGGAAGACAGAGGCTTTAACCCACTGAGCCACCCAGGCGCCCCAGGAGATGCACTTTTAAAGAGAATTTCAGCCTTCTTCATTGAACTGGGAGTCGCAAGGCACACACTCCTAGCCACTAAAGCTACCTGCTTAGGGCACACAAGCCCGTAAGGAAGCAAACTGGTGCTCACCAAAAGATATCTTCCTCCTCAGAGAACAAACCTCCCTGCTCAGTTTTTCACATACTTTCAGGGTTCGCCCCAGGAGCGACAACATATCAGGACCTCTACTGAGTTCTTTCTTCTCTTTACCAACAGGAATGAAAGAAACAATCAACTATGAAAAGTCCAGCTCTGGGCTAGCTCCCCTGACCTAGCCAAGTGGCTGGGAGAATAAAGGTTGCAGTAAAATCTTCCTGAGAAAAATCTCGCAGCGGTGTGAGCACTATTTTCAGTTCAGGCTTAACTTTTCACTGATATTCTATTTGGGTTAAAGTATCTTGTGGTGGAAAGAAATACAAAGCGTTCTCATCTGAGTGGGAGCACTAGGCGTTCAGAGGGGAGGAAAAATAAAAGTAAAAGAGGAGCACTAGGGTGGATGGTGACCACGCCCCCGTCCCCCGCCCCCGAGGAAGGACTGTCTCTTCAGTCTCCGGTTCACCGTCACTACTGGTGATTTACTCAGAACCAATCAGCAGGCGCCCTTAGTGCAGCTCTTCTCCGATTCTCTGCCGCACTCAGCCAGCCATTGGCTGATTTGTCACCAGGTCCGGGGACCACGACCCTTATTCCTCTCGGCCTCACCCCCAAACCCTGGGCATGATTCAGGTCCCCCACATACTCCTGCTCTGAAGGCACAATGCGGCTCATGATGAAACCTTTCCATTTCTTTCCTCTACAACATCCGCCCAGAAAAAAAGGCGAATCTATCTGCAACAAGAGAGCAAGCAACGGGCCTGCAAACCGCACGATTCCCACCGACAGAGTTTCAGAGAGCAAAAGGTCGAGTCGCTCCACCTTACTTCAAAGGCTGGAAGCAAGACGATAGATAGGGCTGGTTCAAGGCGTGGGAGCTAAGGGGAAAATGAGTGTTAAGGTCCACACCCCACTTTAGGGTCTGAAATCTCCCAATGCTGATAACTTAAGTGTCTGAGGGTAGCCTTGCACTCAGGGTTCTCTCGAGCAGAAAGCAAGGGTTTCTAAGACGAAAAAAAGGATCGGGAGAAACAGAGTCAGGTGAGCCGGACTACAGCCCCTTCCCACCGCCTGGGGTCTCCTGATCTCGTTCCCCTGTGTCCAGGACAGCTGGACCTCCTCCAACCAACCGAATATCCGGCCTCGACCTACTTGGAAAGCCCCCAGGGATTTTCCTTTTCCTTCTTCTTTAAACAGAGGTTCGGTGAGGATTAGCGTCCTCCTGAATTCTTCTCAAGAGAAGGCAATACATTTGCACAGACCTGATTTGGGGTGCAGCGATGTACAGGAAAAGGGGTAGAAGGAGGAGCAGGAGCAGCAGGACCCCGATCATCTTGCCGGACTGCTGCGGTGTCTCTAGGTAGGAGCGAAGCGAGATGCCCCAGCAGTGCTCGAGGACCGTGCGGCTCCTCCCAGACACGCCCTAATCTTAGTACGGCAGCCCGGGAGCAAAGCCGTCTGGGAAATGTAGTCCGCAGCTTGGGCTGGCGGGCGCTGCTCCCAGCTGCTGGAGCAAGCCGATACTCAAAAAATCCTCAACTATTTAGGTTCTAGGCCTTCTAGGATCGTCCAGCTTTCCCACAGCCCTCTGGCCACCACGGTTGTCGTGAAACCTCCATAGTCCTCTAGCTCTTGGTGCCCAATTGGTGCCCAATTCCAGATCCTGGTTAAGTTTTCCCTTATCATAGTGCAACAGTTACCTCATTGTTCCTCCTGGAGATCAAAGATTGGCGTCTGGGGAGTGTTATGAGGCTGATCACGCAGGAGAGGAGCCGTTGGAGTCTGACAGTTGGGAAGGAAGTGGCGGGGTGGGAATCATTCCTCCTTAGGAATTCCTTCATTCCAGGGGAGTGTAAGCAACCCATCCCTGAAGAAATATCCAGGAGAATCGCTTTATTGTATCTGTTTTGTATTATAATGCTATCATCATTTTCCTGTTGTTTGAGTGTTAATTGATAATAGACTATAGTTTTCCTGGTGACTTGGATTAGATATGTTAATTCCCAGGGTAGCCGTGAATTTCCCAGATTAGTACAGTTGGTTTTGCTTACTCGTGAGAGTCTGTAATCCTGTCTTGAATTAAGGCCATGGAAATTCTTTGAGAACAAACGTTTCCCTGTTCAATTATTCCTTCCCGCTCTGCCATCTGAGGCTTATATCTAGCTTCCAAGAGGTAGTGGTAGAGGATGTTTTAACAAGTCAATAACTGGATAATTCATTTCCATTTGATGGAAAGACATGTTCCAAGCTCAATTTAAATGAATATATCTTACAGAAATTGAAGAGGTTTCCTTCACACAATACAAATTTTTACTGATTTAATGTTGGATTATCTAATAATCATCAGATTTTGTCAAATGCTCATTGTGGTACCTAATATATGTATAGGCTTTTACACCTTTTACACCTTTATTAAAAGATTTTCATGTGTTTTGTACCTTATTCGTTCACTTATTCATTTGACGAATGTGCTCTTCCTACAGTGTACGAGGCACTGAACCGAGGATCAGCAGGGAGCCGGCAAAAACGACCTCTGCCCTCTCAGAGCTTGTGGCCTGTCAGGGAGGAACTTTACGTGATCACCCTGAATAAACTGTGATGAGGGTTATGAGGGAAAATAAAGGTTTGGGAGGTCATAGCCTGAAGCTCCTCCTGGTCTGGAGATCAGGAAAAGCTTCTTTGAAGAAATGCATTTGAGCTGAGGCCTGAGGAAAGGTCAGGAGTTAGTGGGCAACATACAGGCCAGAGTGCTCTGAGCAGAGGGAAGAGCCCACTGGAGAGCTCAGAGTCAGAGAAAGCAGGAGCATTAGGACAGTGGAAAACATTGGTCTAGGGGCGCCTAGGTGGCTCAGTGGGTTAAAGCCTCTGCCTTCAGCTCGGGTCATGATCCCAGGGTTCTGGGATTGAGCCTGCTTCCCCTTCTCTCTCTGCCTGCCTCTCTGCCTACTTGTGATCTCAGTCTGTCAAATAAGTAAATAAAATCTTAAAAAAAAAAAGAAAAGAAAACATTGGTCTAGCTGTGACACAGAGGCAAAAGGGAATGCTAGAAAGAAATGACAATAGCCAGTGCCTAAATGTGCCAGGCCCTGTCCAAGTGCTATTAATTACCTTAATTCCCATAATAACTACATTTTTTTTTCTATTTTACAGACAAGGATACTGAGCCAACAGCGAGGTTAAATAAATTATCCCAGTCTGTAGTGGCGGAACTGGGATTCAAACTTAAGAAGGATATATCCAGGCTCTGTGCCCTGGATAAAGGCCATGTTGCCCAAAGAGGAGGCTGGACACCTCCCTGTATATCTGTGCTTTTGCACATCCACACAAAATTTGCATGCAATTTTATTCAGAGAATCTAGATTAAAAACCATCGGTTAAACCCACTAACGAAAGATGAGTAAGCAAACGACTGGCTCAGAGAAGCTATGACAAAAGCAGAGAGGAGGGTCTTGGGGAGCACTAACATTGTGGGGTAGGTAGAGGAAGGTGAGCCTGAAAATGGACAGCGACAAAGGGACAGAGAGGTTGGTGAGGGGTTAGACTGGGTTCAATGGGGTTAGAGAAGCCACACAGTAATTTGAAGAGGGAGAGTTTAATATCAAGAATTATGAAACCTAACGGGATTGGAGAAATGAGGAACTGGCTAGTATAGGGGTTATTAAATTTTTTCTTTTTCTTTTTAAGATTTTACGAATTTGTCAGAGAGAGAGAACACAAGCAGGGGGAGCAGCAGGCAGAAAAAGAAGCAGACTCCCCTCTAAGCAGGAAACCTGAGGCGTGACTTGATCCCATGACCCTGGGATCATGACCTGAGCTGAAGGCAGATGTTTAACTGACTGAGACACCCAGGCATCCCTAAATGTTTTTTGTACAGAAAAAATATTTTAGGCTTTGGGGCCATCTGGTCTCTGCTACAACCGCTCAGTTGTGCTATTGCAGTGTAAAAGCAGCTTTAAACGATATGTAGTTGAATGATCATATTCCAGTAAAACTTATTTACAAAACAGGCATTGGGCTGGATTTAGCCCATGGTTTGTTAACCTGTGTGATAGGAAGAAGTAAAGAGAACTCTCAAGAAGATTAAAAGAGCAGATAAAAATATAATATATTAAAAATGTAATCACAGATGTAATAGAAATAATACAACATAATATAAAATAGCCACTACTTAGGGCTGAGAGTGAGCCCCCGAGGAAGAGATGGCTTTGCTCCCAGACCTTGCTGGAGAGGGACAGGTAGAGTGTACTGAAAGGCAGAGAGGTTGCTGGACACCTACTGTCAGGTGTCAGGAAAAGCTGTCCACGGGGAGGTGTCTCGCAGAAGGAGCTCTGTTACAAAACACTGACGAGGAAGCTGCTGGCCACAGAGTGCTGATAGGGAAAGTGTGTGCCCCGCGGGAGCTCAGCCAGCAAACCCCTTTCCTCCTGCAATGTCTCAGCCAAGTTTAACATCATGCCAGATGGCAAAGAAAAACATATTTCAAGGGTCCATTTCCACTATCACAGAGCAGGCGAAAAGGATGAATTGTTGCTGACAAGCAATGAATCGATAACTGGTACGGGAGGGAAGCTGGGGACTGGTGTAAATGAACACCTTAACAAGGCATTTCAAGAAGTAGCACTTATGGCACCAAAAGCATGATCCAAAGAACAAATTGATAAGTTGGACTACATCAAAATTAAGAATTTCCTCTCTTTGAAAGATAATGAAAAGAAACTAAATCTGGGGAGAAAATATTTGCAAATCACATACCTGATAAAGTATTTGTAGTCAGATTTTTTTAATCCCCAACTCCGGATTAAGAAAATAACTCCATTTTTTAAACTGTCAAGTGATTTGAACAGTACATCCCCCTAAAAGATACACAGATGGCTAATTAGCCACAGGAAAAAATGCTCAATATCATAAGTTATTAAGGGTAAGCAGATTAAAACCACAATAAAATGCATTAACTATAGTGGCTAAAATAAAAAAGGCGGACCATACCAAGAACTGATGAGAATGCGGAGCAACTGCAATTCTCACACACCACTTTTGAGAATATAAAATCTGCAACCACTTTGGAACATAGTTTGTCATTTTTTAAAAAAGTTATATGTTGGGGGGCGCCTGGGTGGCTCAGTGGGTTAAAGCCTCTGCCTTCGGCTCGGGTCATGATTCCAGGGTCCTGGGATCGAGCCCCACGTTGCGCTCTCTGCTTGGCAGGGAGCCTGCTTCCCCCTCTCTCTCTGCCTGCCTCTCTGCCTGCTTGTGATCTCTGCCTGTCAAATAAACAAATTAAAAAAAAAAGTTATATGTCAGGCGCCTGGGTGGCTCAGTGGGTTAAAGCCTCTGCCTTCAGCTCAGGTCATGATCCCGGGGTCCTGGGAATGAGCCCCGCATAGGGCTCTCTGCTCAGTAGGGAGTCTGCTTCTTCCTCTTCTCTGCCTGCCTTTCTGCCTACTTGTGATCTCTGTCAAATAAATAAATAAATAATCTTTAAAAAAAAATAAAAGTTATATGTCAGTTAAACATGTACCTATCTTATTATTCCTTGGTAATTCCCAAGGGAAATTAAAGTTTATTTATACAAAGACTAGTGTGGGAATGATCCTGATGGCTTTATTTGCCATGATCAAAAACAGGAAACAATCCAAATGTCCAGCAACAAGTTGAACAGATAAACAAGCGGTTCTATATGCTCACGTGAAATAGGTATTATTCAGAAATAAGGACTAGACTTCCAACACACACAGCAGCCTGAATGAATCTCCAAGTAATTATGTTGAATGACAGAAGCCAGACAAAATGTGGGCATATTATGTGATTCCATTTACGTAAAATTCTAGAAAATGCAAAATGGGGATTATAGATTGTGGTGATTGAAAGCAGATCACTGTCTGGGACGCCTGGGTGGCTCAGTTGGTTAAACATCTGCCTTTGGCTCAGGTCTTCATCTCAGGGTCCTGGGACTAAGCCCTGCCTCAGGCTCCCTGCTCAGCGGGGAACCTGCTTCTCCCTCTGCCCCTGCCATTCACGCTCTTCCTCTCTCTCTTTCTCTATTCTGAAGAAATAAACAAAATCATAAAAAAGAAAAAAAGAAGGAAAGGAAGAGAAAGAGAGAGAGAAAGAAAACAGATCAGTGTCTTCCTGGGGATGGGAGGAAGTGGAGAGGGATAGGAAGGTTTTACCAAGGAATATGAGGAAGCTTTGAGGGGTGATGGACATGTTCATTGTCTTAACTGTGGTGATAGTTTCATGAGTGTATACAAAGATCAAAACTCATCAAAGTGTATACTTTATTTTTAAAAAAAGATTTTATTTATTTGACAGACAGTGGTCAGAAGTAGGCAGAGAGGCAGGCAGAGAGAGAGGGAGGAAGCAGGCTCCCTGCCAAGCAGAGAGCCCGATGTGGGGCTCAATCCCAGGACCTTGAGATCATGACCTGAGCCGAAGGCTGAGGCTTTACACCATTGAGCCACTCAGGCGGCCCCAAAGTGTATACTTTAAACATGTGCAGATTATTGCATATCAATTACACATCAATAAAGCTGTTAAAAATAAGAGGTATTCAAGTAGGCTACACTACTGAAAGGTCAAGCAACATAAGAACTGAAATGTGTCCAACAGATGTAGTATAATATTAATGACTGGTGACGTTTCAGAGATGTGGTGGGTGGAAGCCTGATTGGAGTGGAATAGGCTGAGGGGTGAGTGGAAAGTAAGAGAAATGTAGCCAACTCTACCAAGGTAGGAAGGAGAGAAGAGGTTCGTATCAGAAGGGTGAGGTGGAATGGTAGGAGCATTTAAAAAAAAAAAAGATTTATTTATTTATTTTATTTTATTTTATAATTTTTTAAAAAAGATTATTATTTATTTGATAGAGATCACAAGTAGGCAGAGAGGCAGGCAGAGAGAGAGGGGGAAGCAGGCTCCCTGCCGAGCAGAGAGCCCGATGCGGGGCTCGATCCCAGGACCCTGAGATCATGACCTGAGCCAAAGGCAGAGGCTTAACCCACTGAGCCACCCAGGCGCCCCTAAAAAGATTTATTTATTTATTTTAGAGAGAGAGAGAGAGAGAGAGAGAGCAAGAGCAGGAGGAGGGAGAGAAAGAGAATCACAAGCAGACTCCCTGCTGAGCCCTGACCCCGCCCCGGGGCTTGATCCCACAACCCTGAGATCATGACCTGAGCCAAAACCGAAAGTCTGATGCTTAACCACTGAGTCCCCAGGTGCCCCTGTAGGAACACTTCTAAAGAGCACAGAGAAAAAAGATGAATGAGGAGATAGAAGATAAACGACAAAGTAAGTTCCCCCAAGAAAACAGAAGAGGATGAGATGGAGACAAATTCATCTTAGAGGGAGAGAAAGATATGCTGAGCACAAATTCATAAAGATTTATGAGCTTGGTAGCGGGATATTGAAGAATTTTCCTTCTCATGGTCCCTATTTGTATGTGCGTGTACATGTGAAGAGGCCAGGACATATGCGGAAACTGAGAGTGTAGGCAAGAAGAGTAAGAAGAGTAGCAAACATGGGAGATAATTGTTGTGGAGACTAGGTCAGTGGGATTAAGGAAATAAAGAAAGGATGGATGGTTTAACTGGAGGCCCTGGGTGATGCCAGTGGCTGTATATTATAACGGCATTAACAGGGAAGGCAATGTGATTTTTCTGTAGCAGCTCTCATCAGTCAGCCTCACAAAGCAGACAGATGGATAGTTCATTGAGAGTTGGGGTTTTCTCAGACTCTAGGGGCAGAGAGACAAGCCAGGAGGCTGAGGAGATTGTCAAGAGAATGACTAAAGTGATGAGTGTGGAGTCTTGGTGGGATAATTTGAGGAAGTGACGGCAGGGTGGGGGCGCTATAATGGTCTGTAGGTCCTAGGTGAGTCGGAGGTCCCTCAAGATGGCGGGGTGTATGAATGTAGGAAGTTTGTGGTGGATGGTTCCAGGTGTTGACAGACTGAGGGGCAGGGATGAGATAGGGAACGAGGTTCTTGGAGATGAGGAGATCAAGGGACTGAAGGTCCAGGGAATTGCTGGCTCAATGGAAGGTAATGAAGTCACCTATAACATTCGTGTTCAAGTCTCTGTGTAATTGTGTAAATGTGTGTTTTCATTTAGTTTGGAGATATACCTGGGGATAGAATTGCTAGATAATATGTTAACACTATGTTTAAATGTTTAAGGAACTATGGGACCATTTTCCAAAGACGCTATTTCATTTTACATTCCTACCAGCACCATATGGGTTTCCAATTTCTCTACATCCTTGTCAATACTTGTTATTGTCTATTGGTTTTAGTCATCATAATGGATGTGAGTATTGTCTCACTGTCATTTTGATTTGCCTTTCCCTGAGGACTAACGACGCTAAGCCTCTTTTTCTTTTTCAAGATTTTATTTATTTATTTGGCAGAGATATCACAAGTAGGCGAGAGGCAGGCACAGAGAGGGGGGAAGCAGGCTCCCTGCTGACCAGACAGCCCCATGTGGGGCTCTATCTCAGGACCCTGAAACCATGACCTGAGCTGAAGGCAGCCACCAGGTGATCCGCTAAGCCTCTTTTAATGTATGTATTGGACATTTTATTTTTGGAAACATTTCCAGAGAGCTATGTCTATTCCGATCCTTTGCCCAGTTTTAATTGTGTTACTTACTATTTTATTGTTGAATAAAGCCAGGATTTTGAGCCTGAGTAGCTCAGTGGTTTAAGCCTCTGCCTTTGGCTCAGGTCATGGTCTCAGGGTCCTGGGATCGAGCACCACATGGGGCTCTCTGTTCAGCGGGGAGCCTGCTTCCTCTTCTTCCCCTGCCTACCTCTCTGCCTACTTGTGATCTCTCTCTGACAAATAAATAAATAAAATCTTAAAAAAAAAATAAGCCAGGATTTTGGACCCAGGAAGTGTGGCCCTGAATGAGGGCTTAACTCTCACGTTCTCTTGTTTCTTCCTATGCATCATGGTTACAAGTGGTACAAATTTTGTTTTATTACTATTTACTCTATGTAAGAAGTCAAATAAAAAGGCATTTAAAAGCTGGAAAACAGGGACGCCTGGGTGGCTCAGTTGGTTAAGCAGCTGCCTTCGGCTCAGGTCATGATCCCAGCGTCCTGGGATCGAGTCCCGCATTGGGCTCCTTGCTCGTCAGGGAGCCTGCTTCTCCCTCTGCCTCTGCCTGCCATTCTGTCTGCCTGTGCTCACTCTCTCTCCCTCTCTCTCTCTGACAAATAAATAAATAAAAATCTTTAAAAAAAAAATAAAAATAAAAGCTGGAAAACATAGTTTCTCTTAGAGGTGATAACTGGCTTGTTTTGGGACAATACCTTAATAGAATCTTTAGGAAGGGGAAGGAGACCTGAAGAGACAGTTTAATAAAGAAATAGCTTAAAAAAAAAAAGAAATAGCTAAACTGTCTTATATGAGAAGATACAGAAATTTGTGAGTTCAGACTAACAGTTAAAAAGGATAGAAGATAAGACTCACCAAAGAAGAGAGGTAACAAGCCACTACACTATACACTTTAAATATCTTCTCATTTGACTTCTTAATTATACCTCAATAAAGCTTAAAAATAGAGAGAGTTAAGAAAAATGTCATGAGCTAGAATTTACAGATAAAATTGATGAGTGAAAAAAGTTCAGTATCAGGGTGGCCAAAGGACTTTAAGAACATGGCTGTTTAAAAAAAAAAAAATAAAAGAAAAAGAACAGGGCTGTTTAAAGTTCTGTATTGTCAAACAGACACATAGATCAATGCAACAGAATAGAGAACCCAGAAATGGACCGTCAATTCCATGGTCAACTAATCTTAGACAAAGCAGGAAAGAATACCCAGTGGAAAAAAGACCATCTCTTCAACAAATGGTGTTGGAAAAATTGCATAGCCACATGCAGAAGAATGAAACTGGGCCATTTCCTTACACCATACACAAAAATAGACTCAAAATGGTTGAAAGACCTAAATGTGAGACCAGAATCCATCAAGATCCTAGAGGAGAACACCGGCAGCAACGTCTTTGAGCTAAGCCACAGCAACTTCTTGCTAGATATGGCTCCAAAGGCAATGGAAACAAAGGCAAAAATGAACTCTTGAGACTTCATCAAGATACAAAGCTTATGCACAGCAAAGGAAACAGTTGACAAAACCAAAAGACAACTGAAAGAATGGGAGAGGGTATTTGCAAATGACTTGTCAGATAAAGGACTAGTATCCCAAATCTATAAAGAACTTACCAAACTCAACACCCAAAGAACAAATAATCCAATCAAGAAATGGGCAGAAGACAGGAACAGACATTTGCCCAAAGAAGAGATCCAAATGCCAAAAGACACGTGAAAAAGTGCTTAACATCACTAAGCCTTATGGAAATGCAAATCAAAACTACTATGAGATACCACCTCACATCAGTCAGAATGGTGGCTAGAATTAACAAGTCTGGAAACAACAGATGTTGGCAAGGATGCAGAGAAAGGGGAATCCTCCTACACTGTTGGTGGGAATGAAAGCTGGTGCAGCCACTCTGGAAAACAGTATGGAGGTTCCTGAAAATGCTGAAAATAGAGCTACCCCTACAACCCAGCAATTGCACTACTGGGTATTTACACCAAAGATACAAATGTAGTGATCCCAAGGAGCACCTGCACCCCATCATGCCCACAATAGCCAAATTATGGAACGATCCCAAATGTCCATTGACAGATGAATGGGTAAGGATGTGGTGTATGTATATACACACACATATATATGAAGTATTACACAGTCATCAAAAATTGAAATCTTGCCATTTGCAATGCCATGGATAGAAATAGAGGGTATTATGCTAAGTGAAGTCAGTCAGTCAGAGAAAGGCAATTATCATATGATCTCACTCATATGTGGAATTTAAGAAACAGGACAGAAGATCATAGGAGAAGAGAGAAAAAAATGAGACAAGATGAAACTAGAGAGGCAGACAAACTGTAAGAGACTCTTAATCATAGGAAACAAACTGAGGATTGCTGGAGGGGAGGAGGGTGAAGGGATGGGGTAACTAGATGATGGACATTGGGGAGGGTATATGTTGAAATGAGGACTGGATATTATGTAAGACTGATGAATCACAGACCTGAAACCAATAATACATTATATGTTAATTCACTGAATTTAAAATTTTTAAAAAGTTCTGTATTATCATTTATGCTGCCACATTGTAAACCCCCTCCTTCTTCCCAAACCTTTTTTGGAATATCTGTTGCACACAAATGGAAGCCTGCAGGAATTCACAGAAACCTTAGGGAGATTCTTGGTCTTGCCAATAGATATAGGAAAGGGGTTTAGGTCAACTTTAGGTAAAATCAAAAGATAGAGTGATTAGGTTACATCTTTATCATTAAAATATAACATAATGATCAAAGACTGTTAAAATAAATATGGCAGAATAACTTTCTGAAACCTTCAACTTGTTTGGCTTTTCACTGCTCTGGGAAAGAAATCTCCCTCTGATTTATAGGGGCGGGTGTAGGAAAGCCAGAGACTGTGTCATCGTATGAATGCAACTCATAGTGCTTAGCACTGCAGACTTGTGGGTAGGAAATGAGTAATAAGGTTTGCAGTGCATGTAGCCAGGGGCATCTATCTGGGTGGCTCAGCCGGTTAAGCATCTGACTCTTGATTGTGGCTCACATCATGGTCTCAGGATCCTGGGATTGAGTCCCACATCAGGGTTCACGCTCCACGTAGAGTCTGCTTGAGATTCTCTCTCTCCTCAGCCCCGATCTCTCTCAAATAAATAAATAAATAATAAAAATCCTAAAATAAAAAAGAAATGTATGGAGCTAGAAGCTAATCAGTGGAAAATTCTTCCAATCACCTGGGTGGCTCACTAGGTTAAGCATCTGCCTTCAACTCAGGTCATGATCCCAGGGTCCTGGATGGAGCCCCTCATCGGGCTCCCTACTCAGCGGGAAGCCTGCTTCTCCCTCTGCCTGCCACTCGCCCTGCTTCCACGCTCTCTCTCTCAGTCAAATAAATAAGTAAAATCTTAAAAAAAAAAAAAAGGTAAAAGGTTAAGTGGAATGTTTGGTTCTCATCCATGCCTCGTCAAAATGTAAATTGTTCAACAATCAGCCTATGCAATTTTAACACGTACCATTTCTTCTCTTTTGATGTGAATACGTGAAAAAATGATTGATCAGAATTCCCGTTTCTAGGGCAGCAATGCTACAAACCACAAGTGTATGTGACTGTGTATGAAATCACACAATTTATGCAACTATCAACAATTAAAAGCACATTTCAATAGAACCTTAATCTGAGCATGAGAAAACATCTGAAAACTCCAATTTAGAGACATTCTACAAAATAACTGACTGAAGCTCTTCAACTGAGCCATTGTACATAACAACATAACAACCGAATGCAGTGTGCAATCCTGAATTAGGTCACAGACCAGAGATAGAGTATTAGTGAGAACACCGGTGAAACTAGAATAAGGTCTACCATTTAGTCAATGGCATTCTATCAATATGTTCCCAATTTAGATACTACTAGGATTATTTAAGATGCTAACATTAGGGGAAGTTAAGTGACAGGTATATAGGATCTTTCCATACTTTTTTTTTTTTTAAAGATTTTTATTTATTTATTTGAGAGAGAGAATGAGAGAGAGAGAGCACATGAGAAGTGGGAGGGTCAGAGGGAGAAGCAGACTCTCTGTGGAGCAGGGAGCCCCATGCGGGACTCGATCCCAGGACTCGAGGATCATGACCCGAGCCGAAGGCAGTCGCTTAACCAACTGAGCCACCCAGGCGTTCCTTTCCATACTATTTTTAAAATTTTTCTGTAACATCTAAAAATAAAGCTTGTTTTTAAAAAGATTTTATTTATTTATTTATTTATTTATTTGACAGAGAAAGACACAGTGAGAGAGGGAACATAAGCAGGGGGAGTGGGAGAGAGAGAAGCAGGCTCTGCACTGAGCAGCAGCCAGTCCCATGCTGGGCTCGATCCCAGGATGCTGGGATCATGACCTGAGCCGAAGACAGATATTATTAAAAACTGAGCCACCCAGGCGCCCTGTGTATATGCTTTATATTATTTTTTTACAGATTTATTTACCCATCCTAGAGAGAGAGAGAGAGAGACAGTATGGGAGTGGAGAGGAGGGGGAGGCTTCTTCAGGCAGGCTCCCTGCTGAGCATGGAGCCCCATGCAGGCTCCATCAGTCTCCCAGCCCTGAGATCATGACCCCTCCCTCTTCAGGACCTTTGTACTATCACTCAAAAATAAACTAAAAAAAAAAAAAACAAAAAAAAACAGACTATTTATTTACTTGAGAGAGAGAGAGCATGCGCAAGTGGGGGAGAAGCAGAGGGAGAAGCAGACTCCCTGTGGAGCAGGGAGCCAGATACAATCCCAGGACCTTGGGATCATGACCTGAGCCGAAGGCAGATGCTTAACCGATGGAGCTACCCAGGCGCCCCAGTTTGTTCTTTTTCTAAGTATCCTTTGTAGGAGTAACTCACAATTCGCTTTCTTTAGAACCAAACTCTACAGTATTCACAAAGCTGCGAAGAATTAGATCAGAATATTCCAGGATTTTATAACCAGAGAGAGTTTACTGTAAATTAAGCTGCATGCAGAACTTGGCTCTAGGTTCTGGGAAAATATGAAGACGTAGGTCCTGTTTCTGTCTCTGAGTGGGGGAAAGAGGAATTTATGTAACTCGTCTTCAAGTTACAGCTGCCTTAGGGGAGAGGTTAATATAGTGTGTGGGAGCCAGAGAAGGGAATGATGGATAGGGTGAGTGAAAGCCATAAAGAAGATATGATATGTATCCTTAAAGAGGATCAAAGATTCCTTCAGCTGAAGAAAATTTCCTTGATGTTAAAAAGTTAAAAAAAAAAAAAGCAAAAGAGTAAATACGGCGATGTATTCCTACTTTGCATTCTGAAATGTTGTTTCTTGATTTTCTGTGATGAATGGTGTGTGTGTGTGTGTGTTTCCAGCATTTTAATATGAAAAAATGTTGAACATTCATGAAAAATTAAATAATTTGGGGCACCTGGGTGGCTCAGTGGGTTAAGCCTCCGCCTTCAGCTCGGGTCATGATCTCAGGGTGCTGGGATCGAGTCCCACATTGGGCTCCCTGCTCAGCAGAGAGTCTGCTTCCCTTCCTCTCTCTCTGCCTGTCTCTCTCTACTTGTGATCTCTCTCTGTCAAATAAATAAATAAAATCTTTAAAAAGAAAAGATTAAATAATTTTATAGCAATCATGCATTTATCTATCACCTAGATCCTACATTATGCTATATTTATCACATAAATAAAACAAGCATAATTGGGGCACCTGGGTGGCTCAGTGGGTTAAAGCCTCTCCCTTCAGCTCAGATCATGATCCCACAGTCCTGAGAGATGGAGCCCTGCTCAGGCTCTCTGCTCAGCGGGGAGCCTGCTTCCCCCCACCTACCCTGTCTGCCTCTTTGCCTACTTGTGATTTCTGTCGGTCAAATAAATAAATAAAATCTTTTTTAAAAAAATCAAGAAAAAGAAACAGTCACTATTATTGGGTAAAACAATGGCTCAGTGGGTTAAAGCCTCTGCCTTTGGCTCAGGTCATGATCCCAGGGTCCTGGGATCGAGACCCTCATCGGGCTCTCTGCTCAGCGGGGAGCCTGCTTCCTCCTCTCTCTCTCTCTGCCTGCCTCTCTGTCTACTTGTGATCTCTGTCTGTCAAATAAATAAAATCTTTTAAAAAAAAAAGAATGTCTCCATACTGGTTTGAGAAATAGCTTCGTTTTATGATATTGCAATGATGAGCAAAATTAAACCGGTAAGTTTGTTTTAAAGGTTTCAAAGTGCTCTGGATCTCTTGGCTCAAAACTTTAATTTTTAATAAGCCATGGGTTATGAGTTCACAATGTACAAAAGGATATACAAGGTACATTCGGTGAAAAGTTTTCTCTTCCTGTCCCCCTGCCCCCCTCCTCCTGTCCTCTTCCTGCCCCCCATTTCTTGTCATCTCTTCTGAGATAGTCTAGTCATATACAAACAGATATTGCCCAAGTATTCCCTCCATTTTTTAAGCAAGTGATAGCATATTCTAAACACTGTTCTTCTCCCAGCTTTTTCACCTAACATGTCTCAAAGATTGTTCTGTTATCAATATGTTTTTTTTTAAAGACTTATTGATTTGTTTACTTGAGAGAGAGAGATCTAGAGAGAGCACAAGCTGGGTGAAGGGCAGAGGGAGAAGCAGAACCCCATGCTGAGCAGGGAGCCTGATGTGGGACTCGATCCTGAGACTCCAGGATCATGACCCAAACCAAAGGCAGACACTTAACCGACTGAGCCACCCAGGCGCTCTCAATATGGGTTTTTTTTTTTTTTAAATCATTTATTCTGGGCACCTGGGTGGCTCAGTTGGTTAAGCATCTGCCTTCAGCTCGGGTCATGATCCCAGAGTACTGAGATCAAGTCCCACGTCGGGGTGGGGGGGGGGGTCCTTGCTCAGCAGGGATCCTGCTTCTCCCTCTGCTTGCAGCTCCCCTGTTTGTGCTCTCTCGCTCTCTCTGACAAAAAAATAAATAAAATCTAAAAAAAAATTATTTGTTCTTTTTTTTACAGCTGTATAGTATCCATTGCGTATGAGGCTGTCTCCATTATTGTGGACAGTTAGGTTTCTCAGCTTTTGCTATTACACATATTGCTGCAATGACAGCCTTACAAATAAGGGGACTGGGAATGTCTAAGTCAATAGGTGCATGCTTTGCTTTATTAGATGTTATCACACTTCTCTCTGAAGGCTGTAACAATCACCTCTCCCACTATCAGTCCTTCATTACTTCACACTTTTGCCAATGGACTATCTTTTTGGTCTTTGCCAATCTGTTAAATGAAAAGTAGCTCCTGGTGTAATTTTATTTTTTTTTAAAGATTTTATTTATTTATTTGACAGAGAGATCACAAGCAGGCAGAGAGGCAGGCAGAGAGAGAGGGGGAAGCAGGCTCCCTGCTGAGCAGAGAGCCTGATGCGGGGCTCGATCCTAGGACCCTGAGATCATGACTGGAGCTGAAGGCAGAGGCCCAACCCACTGAGCCACCCAGGTGCCCCTCCTGGTGTAATTTTAATTTGTATTTCTCTTGTTATGAGTGAAGTTGGACAGCCACTTGTATTTACTTTTCTTTAAACTGTTATTTCAATTAGGTTGTCTATTCTTTTTCTTAATAATGTGTATGAATTCTTTAAATACTAAATAAATTAGACTCTTGTCTCTAATAAGTGTTGTGATGATACTCCACCCCTCCCACCAGTTTCTCTTTCATGTTGCCTTGTGTGTGGTAGTTTCTGTCATGAAGATTTTTTCTTTTTTTGGTTTCTGGGTTTCTTATCTTATTAGAAGAGTCTTACCACTCCCTTATTTTCAGATCTGTCCAGTGGTTCTTGTTAGTACTTTCATGGTTCCTTTTTTTTATACTTTTATCTTTGATCTGTTTGAAACTTTGGTGTGAAGAGAAAGGTAAGGATCAAGTTTCCTATCTTCCTGCTGGTTACCTAGGTAGAGTAACACTTCATTAAATAATCCATCTCTCCCCCAACCCACACACTGATTTGAACGGTGTTTCTATCATCTCTAAATTTCCACATGTATTTGGGTCTGTTTTTTTGGCTTTTCATTTTGTTCTGTTGATTTATCTGACTATTCACCTGCCTATATCACACTATTTACATTATTACAGCTTTGTTTTAATTTTTAATTTTTTTTGAAGATTTTATTTATTTATTTGACAACAGAGATCACAAGTAGGCAAAGAGGCAGGCAGAGAGAGAGGGGGAAGCAGGCTCCCTGCTGAGCAGAGAGCCCGATGTATGGCTCGATCCCAGGACCCTGAGACCATGACCCGAGCCGAAGGCAGAGGCTTTAACCCACTGAGCCACCCAGGCGCCCCACATTATTTCAGCATTGTAACATAGTTTAACATTTGGTAGGACCAATCAATCGCTTGAAGGTGATCTTTGGATTATAATATTTAATGTATGTTTTTCCACAAACTGTGTATTTCCATAATTCTAGATAAATTGAACATCATCTCCACAAGTGGGGGAGAACTTGGACTTGATTCAGTAGTATTGGGGAGCCAGAGACATTAGTACAAAGTTATCCAGATTTGAGGTTACAAGATGTACTTTCCTTTGGGTGCTATGGCATTGTGTCTGTTTCTCTGGCTAACCCTGGCCCTGATTTCAGTGAAGGAAGGACTCTAAGCATTAAACACCAACAGATCTTGTTTTCGCATAAAATCTGTGAGGTGTTGCAGACCCACAGTTACCAGGAATGGGGGAAGAGGACTCTGTCCAATCAGCTGGACCATGCTGGCTCAGCGGACATCAACTGCTAGGAGGGGGGCCTGGGGGAGCACCAGTGGCAAGATCTCCTCAGGGGCTTCTGGAACTTTGAGGGCTTTGCTCCTGGCATGACCACAATGAATGGGAGCCAGTGCAGGAGAAGTGGGAAGAGAGGAGAGAAGCACCATGCGAATCACGACAGATTCCTCCTGGGAATGCATGATCTGATTATGCCTTGTTCTGTTCATCAGGCCCATGAGATTCTCAAGGGGCAGGACTGTGTCTTCAGGGTACTTGGCGCAATGCCTGACACAACAGGTGCCTAGTAAATATACGTTAAAAGGATGAATGAGGGAGTGAACATCTGCCTGCCACAGGAGTCTTCTTCATCACATGGATTTTCCGGTAACCTCCTGCAGCTTCATAGGAAGGAGCAGAACTAGGGCACGACTCGGGGTCTTGTTCTGACTCTTGTTTGTCATCCTGTCCAGGAGAGGGATGCTGAGTGAACAAGGGCTATGAACCCTCCTCCCAACTTCTCACATATTTTCGGAGGGATCTTATAGCTTTTTGTCTTGTGCTTTCGCTCATCTTTAATAGCATCCAACTGAGGGGCACCTGGGTGGCTCAGTCAATTGTGCACCTGACTCTTGATCTCAGCTCAGGTCTTGATCTCAGGGACATGAGTTCAAGCCCTGCATTGGGAGCCTACTTTAAAAAAATAAGAGCATCTAACTGAAATGTTAGTCCCATTAACTACTTCTTCCTTTTCTGCTCCAAACCCTTGAGTGAAGCAAGTGGGATAGCAAAGGAGGTAAGAATCAATACAATTAATCAAAACAACCAGCTCTTTCACAGTATTTCCTAGATGCCAGTTTCTGTCTCAGATTTTCTACCTATTTAATTAATTTAATACTTAAAACAGGTAGGCATATATTTTTACCATACCTGTTGCACAGTAGGAAACGGAGTAACTTATACAGGGCCACGGAGCTTGTAAGTAGATTGGCTGGGATCTGAACTAGGAATTCCACTCCAAAGCCCATGCACTGAAACTCTTTCCTTGGCATGTACACATACGTGTTAACTTCACTGAAATATAACATAAAATACAGGAAAGTGCACAAATGAAGTGTATGAATCACAGAATTTTCACAAAGTGAGCACATCTCTGTAACCAGTACCCACCAGAAAGAACAGAACACTTATCCCCCCAGGAGTTCCCAACTTGCCCCCTCCCAGTCTCTACTCCTTTCCCACCAAGGGAGACCATCCTCCTGACTTCTCTTACCATTCTTCTGGGGGTTTCTATCTTCTCTTTTTTTCTATTTTAATCATATCTGTGTTCCAAATGTCATTGGGCCTGTTGCTAAAGTTAAAAATATTCTGTCTTGCTAGAGTAGGGGTCGGGGGTGTTAGGATAACACATTCCCTAGATAAGAGAAACAGTTGAGGGTGGAGAGTTGGTGGGTAGTCGCTCTATTTTCCTCTCATTCTCTTTGCCAGGAAGTGTGAGGTTCTTTCCACTGTCGTCTTCCCTGAGGACTACATCTCCCAGCAGGCTGTGCTCTGACAGCTCTCGGATTTAAATAGGATTCTGGGCTAAGCTTAGATAGAGTCAGGCTGCTGCTGAACACCCAGGAGCGAGAGGAGCTAGAGAAGGGAGAGGCAGTGCCAAGCAGCCAGGAGTTGGAGTCAGACCAGGAGCTTGAACCAGACTTGGAGCCCAAGTTGCTTTTGCTAAAGCGGCAGCGGCTGAAGAAGTTGAAAAGATGCTGGCTATGTTGGGAGTGCTCACCACCTTCATTCCTTTCCTGTACTTCACAGCTCCATCCATCAGGTTTGTCTTATTTCAGTAACTCATGGAATATTTTGCAAAGCCCTGGATTGGAGACACGGAGCTTGTAAGTAGATGAGTTCTCAGCTGCTGAAAGAAGAGAAAGGGGACGGAGGCTGAGGGAGGGAAGGTCAGGGCAGAAAAAGCAGGAAGGAGGTCATTAGGAATACCCTGGTGGAAAATGGGAAGGAAGCACCTGGGGGCTGGGAGAGAGGGGCTTGTCTGAATGCTGATGCTAGTAAACGGTTGACCCTATGAGGTCGCTGAACACACAACCGAGGTGGGAGTGTTTAGGTTTCTCTGAAGGTCCCTAGGTCCTTTCTTCACTGCCCCCGATCAAGGTGGCCCTGCTGGGCTACTATGGGAGGTCGTTGCTGAGGAACTCATTGTTGAGTACCAGGCATTTTGCAAAGGAAACAAACTCTTTTACCTTTGAGACTACCCCCAACTAATGATTTGGGACGGGTCTTCTGTTGTGGGATATCTGGAGGTGTCATAGTGTTCTGAGTGAAAATTTTGAAAATTGCTGACAATGAAGAAGGTTAAATGGACATAATAGGAACAGAGTGTTGCTCTAGGTCCTCGCATAGAAACCTGGGTTTAAGTTCCAATTTTGCCACCATTAGCAAGCGACTTGAACTTCTTTGACCCTCAGTCTTCTCTACTATAAAATGGGACTAATGATGGAGTGGTCAAGAGGATTAAAATAATTTCTCTACAGAAAGCACCTAGCCTGGTGCCTGGTAGTCAGATGATGCTCAGGAAATGTTAGTTCTGCCCTGTTCCCATCCTCTTTTTTGGAACTTGTCAAGTCAACTTTATGTGAGAGGATGCTCCCTGTGCAGAAATCTGAAAAAGGGAAGTTTCTCTCTGTGTGCCGATGGCTCGAATGGAATCTCTGGCAGGATGGCAGAAAACCTCCAAAGATGTTGGCTCTCTCAAACTGGAGAAGCAGCCCAAGAGTCGTATTTGAATGCTGTTAATCAATTACTCACTGTTGATGCTGGTTGAAGACCTAAGCTTCAGGACTGCTGATGCCACAAAACACCCATATGTTTTGAATGCAGGTTAGAGGAGGAAGCTGACCTCTGGGAACCTCTAGATGAGAGCTAGGCATTTGTGTTATCTAACAAGGAAGCTCTCTGTTGGCCCTGGCTCAAGAACTCTTATTCAGTTCGTCCAAATAATCATTTGTAGTTTCTGGGCACATGACAGAAAGAACCTGTCATGTGCCTCCAACCTGAGGCGATGAGCAGGATGCTCAGTGGGAAAACAGTGTCCCCTGAAGGCTAGCTTCTTTGGGTCACCTGATGACAACTTAAAGAAATTTCTCTTGGAGGCTGAATGGATTTTATCTTGACCTCAGTCTGGAATCGGGAAGGATGGTGCATGAATGCTTTTGTTTCCCTTGCCTATAGGAAGTTCTTTGCTGGTGGGGTTTGTAGATCAAACGTGCAGCTTCCCGGGAAGGTAGTGGTCATCACTGGCGGCAACACGGGCATCGGCAAGGAGACGGCCAAAGAGCTGGCCCGCAGAGGCAAGTCCTCCCCATTCCGTGTTCATAGGACAGTGCCTCCTGCCTTCTCACTGGGCGGAGGGGGGTGTCTGTCCACATTTTCTTGTCTTTCCTTCTGGGCTTGGAGTTCTGTTCAGGAATTCAAGGAACCTACAATTCAGGTCCAGCTCTGACACCAACTTACTCCATACCTTAAACTTTCCTCCCTATTCCTTCCCTAGGGTATAAAGGGAAATAATGATGGCCATGTATAATATTGGTCAAATCAGTTATTCTAAGAGGAGGTACCAAGCAACATTAAATGCCAATGTGTAAAGATCAGGGTTCCCAGCCTCGGGTTAAGCTGACAACAAAGGGACTGAGCCGTTCTACTAGGGAGAATTCCGAGGCAGAATTGAGCCACTTACAGTTTAGGGATGGCTGGGCTGGGAGAGTGCTCTGTCTCCCAGTGGCAAGCTCATGTCCGCTTTTTCAGCTTAGGGTTTGAACGCATTGCCCTCTCTTTGCTGTGGCCCCAGGAGCCCGGGTGTACATTGCCTGCCGAGATGTGCTGAAGGGGGAGTCTGCAGCCAGTGAAATCCGAGCTGATACAAAGAACTCCCAGGTGCTGGTGCGGAAACTGGACCTATCTGATACCAAATCCATCCGAGCCTTTGCTGAGGGCTTTCTGGCAGGTAAGGCCCTCGTGAGTAGACAGAAAAAGCAAGAAGCTGGGTATGGGAGTGGCTGCTCCACCCTGTGCCCCCTGGGACCCTTACATCAGAGCCACCATGGATCCCACCGGACAGGTTCTGCCACATGAACCAGCAGGGCAAGGAATTGGCAGTGGACAAGCTGGGCAGGATCCTTATCATCCTTTTCCTCTGCAGTGGGAAAGTTGGGCTCTCTGTCTGGGCTTGTACCTTGGCATCAAGGTGTGGCCCTGATGTCACTCTCTTGTCTCATCCTGAGACTCAACCTTCTGTGGCCACAGGCACTAGATGAAATTGTGCTGTTGCCAGAATTCTTCTGTGTCTTGGAAGATGACTAGCTTCCACCAAGGCCTATGAAATCATGAAGGACAGGGTCCGTCTTGTTTTATGGCTGTATGTCCAGTGCATAGCTAAGTGCGCCTGGCCGAGTCAGTACTCAGTATACATTTGCTGAATGAATGAATGAATGAATGAGTGGTGTCCCGGAAGATATCAGTAGCTAAATTTAGAAACCCAATGACTGTTTATTAAATATCACTGAGATAGATCCGAGGGCAAGGAGAAAATACTCAGGATTGCAACAGGCAGCTAGTGGACTCCTTGCTAACAACGGGGTCTGCTTGGTTTTGCTCTATAGAGGAAAAGCAGCTCCATATTCTGATCAACAATGCAGGGGTGATGATGTGTCCATATTCGAAAACAGCCGATGGCTTTGAAACCCACTTGGGAGTCAACCACCTTGGTAAGTTTTGTTTTGTTTTAAAGATTCATTTGTTCATTTTAGAGAGAGAGGTAGAGAGTACGAGAGGGGAGGGAGGATCAGAGAGAGAGAGAGAGAGAGAGAACCTCCGGTAGACTCCCCACTGAGCACAGAGCCTGACACAGCTTGATCTCAGGACCCAAAGATTGTGACCTGAGCCAAAATCGTGAGTTGGCTGCTTAACTGAATGAGCCATCCGGGTGCCCAGGTAAGTATTTTTGAGTGACTGAAAAGCAAGACAACCCCATCTTGTTTTCTGTATGGAGATGACCCTATATGAGTGCTGAGAATCTCTAGTGGTCCTCAAAGACCTGGAATCCTGGGGTCTTTGGACATACTGGTTTTTCACTATTTTTCCACTGACCAGTACAGAAAAGTGAGATCCTCCTACCCATACCACTAAGAAACCCCAAAACTTGGGAGATACCAGGAAGAAGAATGTCATTCTTAGATGGGGCCTTGCACTTAGAAATGCAAGGCTTGCCAAGCAGGATCAAGCATGGCGGGTGCAGGAGTCTGTGTTTGGTTGGAGAGGGACACATCTATAACAGAGGGCCACAAAGTCAAGGGTCAGACCATGGAAGAGGCAGACCTTAAGGACCTGAGGTATGAATGAGGCTGGGCTTCAGAATTCAAGGTGATGGCTCTAGTGAGATCATGGAACATGTTCTCTGGTCCTAGGCAAATTATTTCCCCTGACTATTCCATCCTTCCTTCTGTACATGAATGTATCTGGAACCTCAGTTGGAAAATCATGACCAAAGGGTGGTTGGAAGCCAGCAGGTAGCAGGTGGCTGGATTGGGAAAGAGCAGAGGGACAAATAAATACAGGTTAAGTCTGTATTGCCTTATCTGTTGTCTAGCTCTGGGCCTCGCCTTGAGGAATCCACTAGGTCAGACAGACTGATCATTTGCCCTGAGTTATCACAGCATCAAAATTTGTTGATACCGAGGGGCTGCCTGGGTGGCTCAGTGGGTTAAGCCTCTGCCTTAAGCTCAGGTCCTGATCTCAGGGTTCTGGGATCGAGTCCCACATCAGGCTCTCTGCTAGGCAGGGAGCCTGCTTCCTCCTCTCTCTCTCTCTCTCTCTCTCTCTCTCTGCTTGTGATCTCTCTCTCTGTCAAATAAATAAAATCTTAAAAAAAAAAATTTGTTGATACCCAGAAGATAGTGAGCTGCTGCTGAAATCCTATCATCAGCTTCGACCCTCTGAGCCCGGGTATGAAGTCTACTCTTCTCACTCCAATCTCCCTTGCTGGCTGTCCTTGCAGGCCACTTTCTTCTCACCCACTTGCTCCTGGAGCGGCTGAAGGCGTCCACCCCTGCACGGGTGGTGAACCTGTCATCTGTGGTTCACCATGCCGGCAAGATTCACTTCCATGACCTCCAGAGTGAGAAGCACTACAGCCGAGGTCTGGCTTATTGCCACAGCAAGCTGGCCAATGTGCTTTTTACTCGGGAGCTGGCCAGGAGGCTCCAAGGTAAGTCTGCAGAAAGGGCCGGGACTAAGGTAGCAAAAGCAAGGTCTTCTGTTCAGATTAGAGGTTCACAGAAACTTCTGAAGTCACAATGTCAAACAGGCACCGTTCTGTGGTAGCTTTATACCCTAATGAGAATGAGATTGTAAACAGACTAAAAACAATTCTTGTCCTTGTGAAGCTTAAAATGGAACAGGGTTTGAGAATCTGCAAAATTACCTTACATTCATGTCACATCTTATCTCCTCTCTACTATCTCATTTGACTTTTCACAACAAACTCTTGTAACAGGCAGAGCAGTTACTATTATTACTATTTCATGGATTCAAACTGAGGTTCGAAGAAGTGGCCAGCCTGAGGTTAGATGCCACGTGAAGGAAGGAGTCGGAGTGGCATGTGGGAACTCCGCTTTAAATTCCTGGGGCTTCCTTCTGTGTGTGCCACCTGCCGAGTTCTATTTGGTGAGCTGAGCTACAGAGCTTCCACTGCCTGGAGTCAGAGAACTCTGGCTGGATGTCAGGCCCCTGGGTCTGAGCTCTTGCTATACCACACAGAACTACATGTGTATATGGACGTGTTCCTTTAACTTCCCCTGATTTCATCCTCTCAGCTGTAAAATGAGGGAGTCTTCTCTTAATCCTACGATTCTGTGCTTCCCGGAAGTTTTCACTGAGCTGCTTGGCTTTCACACCTGCAAATCTGGAGACCATTTGCCACCAGGCATAAGTCAGAGTCTGGGAACAATGGTATTCATCATGAGAATGCAGAAGGTAGAAGAATAGGGTAATTATTAGAAGAAATAATAATGATGATCATAATTGAGATAATGCCCGTGAAGCAGGTAGCATAGCCCTTGCTCATAATAAGTACTAAAGATAGTAGAGGCACAGGGGGTGCCTTGGGGTCATGTTAACCTCCATTATCTCCATCAACACCCCTCAATCTATACCCCATAATATGCACTTGCCCAGCAGTTGCAACGCAAAGTTCTAGCCTCCTGCCTTCCAACTAGTTGCTTCCCCTAAGCCCCTTCCACAGAAATTTCAAGGATACCACTGTTAATAATTGATACTCCTCCTCCCCCGTCTACTACTACTACTACATGTGGCTGTTTCTACTATTAATACTTAAGCCATAGGGTAAAGTTGACATTGAAATAGAAGTTCCTTCCATCAAGCACTCCTTATGAAACACAGAAGGCTGAGAAGGCTGTAGATCTTTCTGGGAGAGATCAATTAATTCCTATCAGATTCTACCTGGCTAGGAGAAGCACCTTCTGAACCTGGGGTTTTGTTCTCTGAGTTCCTTCTCATTTGTACATTTTGCTGCAGGAGATGAGCTAATTCTTTGGGCTCGGATGAGCCCCTGAACTAACAGTGCTTCCTTTGCCCTAGGCACAGGGGTCACCACTTACGCTGTGCACCCAGGCATTGTCAGCTCTGAGCTGGTCCGACACTCCTTCCTGCTGTGCCTACTCTGGAGGCTCTTCTCCCCCTTCATCAAGTCGCCTTGGGAGGGGGCACAGACCAGCCTGCACTGTGCTCTGGCTGAGGGCCTCGAGCCGCTGAGTGGAAAGTACTTCAGGTGCGTGGAGGAGGTCCTGGTTGGCTCCATCACCTGGCTCCCGGGGGTGGGGGGGTGAGGTGGGCACAGGGCTCCCTGAGCTCTGCATCCCACCCTGGTGGCCAAGTTTGTGCCTGATCATGGAATCCAGGTTTGGGTTGGGCCAGCAAATCAAGTGCTGTTACTTTTCCAAGGAAACTAATATTAGGAACTAGGCAAGAGTTGCCTTTATGTTTCCATTTTATATCTTGTGTGCCACATTTTCAGGTAAGTTTTGTACCCTTCTGAGAGCTGTTAGAAAGGACTGTCCCTATTGGTTATGTCTTGGAAAGAACAGTAACAGGCCTTCTGGATCCTTTCTCTCCTCCTTGAAGCTTTTAACTGATTTCTTTCATGAATTTGTTCATACCACTTAGCAGAAAGCATGGGGGCAAGGTCACCTCTCTCCACAGTGAACTCTCTCCCAGTGGTGCCAAGATTGTACCATCTGTTGGAATGCAGAAATAGACATCTCACTGTTGAATCTTGCCACAGACTCAATGGGGAATCAGAGATTGGGAATAATAGGAAGCCCAAGATTAAATCTCCTTCCCATTCCATGACGTGATCCATCCCCATCTGCTATTCTGTCCCATTTGTTGAAGGCTGTTCATTGGCGCACCATTTATATGAGAGAGAGTGAGCGTGCATACAAGTGGGGGGAGGGGCAGTGGGAGAGGGAGTAGCAGACTCTCCACTAGGTGGGGATACTGACCCCCTGGGGCTCCATCCCAAGACCCCAGGATCAAGACCTAAGCCGCTTAACCAGCTGCACCACCCAGGCACCCCTGGTGTACCATTTATTAAGTGAAGCATTGGTGATGACCTCGGTGCCCAAAAATAGAAGAATGGCTGGGGGCTCTTGGGTGGCTCAGCTGGTGAAGCGCCTGCCTTGGGCTCAGGTCATGAGCCTGTGACGGGCTCCCTGCTCAGCGGAAAGCCTGCTTCTCCCTCTGCCCATCACTGCACTCATGTTCTCTTTCTCTCTCTCACTCTGTCTCTCAAATATATAAAATCTTCAAAAAAAATAGAAGAATGGATAAATAATAATAGCCAATGTTGCTTGAGCTCTTGAAAGTGTTTACTTTTCTAAATATTTTGCATGAAATAATTCTTATAATCATCACAACTCTAGGAGGTAAATAATAATATTATCCACATTCTTCAGACAAGGAAATTGAAGCACAGAATAATTAAGTCTTGCTTAAGGTCATATAGCTTGTAAGTGGTAGACCTGGGATTCAAACCCAGGCAGTCTGGCTGCCAGGCTGTGCTGTTCAGGGTGGCTGCCGCTAGCCATGTGTGGCTACCAACCTCCTGAAATAGGGCTTGTTCAAAATGGGGTATGGTGGAAGTGTGAAATGTGCACCAGATTTTGAAGACGTAGTATGAAAAAAGAAACTTGAAATATTTCATTAATAATTTTTATATTGAGAAATTATTGAAATTATACTGAAATTATCTGGCTATATTGAGTTAAATAAAATATATTAATCAAATTCATTCCACCCATTTATTTTTCTTCTTTAAAATGTACTTTAAAAATTTTACTAGAAAATTTAAAATTACACCTGTGGGTCACATCCTATTTCTCTTAGACACTGCCACCCTGAAATCTGGGTGTTTGACATACTGTCGTAAGTATGTGATAAAATATTCTATAGTTGGTAAAATATTTCCAAATAATATTTCATTAATGGGAAAACGTTAATGATAGAATATTGTGGGGAAAAAGCTGAAATACAGAACTATGTAAGTATTCATTGTAAATACATAGAAGACAGTCTGTAAACCGTAAGTAGTAGTTACTTCCGGGAAGTTTGAGAAAGAGTCAGGAGAGTGTGAGGGAGGATTTTAACCTTTTAGTCCAGGTATTTGCTTATTAAAACATTTTTAAAAGATCACATATGCCTTATCACTTGTATAATTAAAATACACCTTCTCTTGTTGAAAGAGAAAGATAACCTTCCCCCACTCTAGATGCAGTATGATCCCAGTTCTGTGTAAAAGGAAGAGAGAAAGTCTATATTCTTGCACAAAGCAAACAAGAGTGTAAGAAAAAGTAAATGGGCTTTTCTTCCTTATCAGCACTGTATTTTCCAAGGGTCATACAGAAATTTTATAATTAAAAAAAAATACTATTTAAAGACACACACACACACGAAAAACACTGTGAGCACTGTGTTCTGCCACCACCTCCTCATGCATCTAGCCCCCTCCTTCATCCCTGCTCCCTCCCAAACAGAAGAAAACAGGGTGCTGAGGACGGGGCTCATGGGGCACAGGTGGGTCTGCAGATAGGATTGAAGGGGTCTATGAAGTTGTTTGGGAAAATTGTTGCATCTTCAATCTCACTAATCTCCACCTGAAATTTGACTTTGCCTTTGATGACAAACGTAGGCCATAAACTGCAGAAGCAGCAGTGATACCTGTGACTTTGTCACCAATAAAATGAAACATTTTCATGTCACATGGCAATCGGTGCTGATGTCTCGCTGTATCACTTCTGCTCACCAATACTGCAAAAGCCAGTATTCTTGTTAGACCCAGCGCAAGCTCCTGTTGTAGAATACATTAATGAAGAAGCCTCTGTATCACTCCGTCATTCACCAGCCTAAAATATTTTAAAACCACATTTCAATACATTAGTTCCTTTTCATCTGATATATCTTACACATTTAGAAATACATTCTGAGAAAGAGGCCATCAACTTTTCCAGACCGTCGTTTTCCACTCCTGGATGCTCACGCTCTTTCTGTGCCCTCCAGTGACTGCAAGAAGGCCTGGGTGTCTCCGAAATCTCGAGATAACAAAACGGCCGAGCGCTTGTGGAATGTCAGCTGTGAGCTTCTAGGAATCCAGTGGGAGTAGAGCTGGAGGAAGAGCCATAGCTTTATGAGGCCATTGCCTGCCTTGCTGAAAGGGGACCAAGGAGAAGGCCCCCTCGGAAGGACCGTCTTCCCGGCTGGCTGCTGTTGAGAATCCTGCCCTGCTCTGATTCACCCGACTTTTCTGGAAACCTTTGCACACCCAATTCTCTTGTGAGGCTGGTTCATGGCACAAGATGTTCACAACTATGGAGCATTCTTCTCGAAGACTTGCAGAGTCAGCTGCCCTCTCTGGGCAGGAGGACTGGGCAGATGCCAGGCTGGGCACAGGGATGGTGGAAGAGCCTGGGCAATTAGGTCAGTTTCCTCACCAATACCAGAAACGCCAGCCAGCATGCTCAGCTGATGTGACAGAAACATCAGTGATATATATTTTATTTCCAGGGACTGTAGACCCAAACTCTGGGCTGATCTCCTTCCTCTTTGAGATACTAATCACCACTCTGGAGGTTAGACCAACTTGGGAAAATCTTGGCTTATCCTTGGTCGACTTTGGTTTCTTTCTCTGAGCATCCTGGAGCCACTGCATGAAGCTGGCCCTTCCCATTTTCTCTTTCTGGTTCTCTTTAAGAAATTGAAAAAAAAAATTTTATAGCTTTATTGAGATATAATTGACATAATATTGGGTAATTTGGGGCCTTCTCATTTTCAACTGCATAGATGCTTTCTTTCCACAAAGTTCTCTTTACCTGAAATTTTAGAAGAAATAAAGACTGTGTGTTCATCTTATTGTCTTATTTATTTTGTCAGCGTAGCCAGGGAGAACTGGAACAAAGCGGGGAAGCCAGCCTTCCTGTAGTATCTCACCCTACCCCTCCACCCATAACCTTCTTAGAATATTGCGCCTGGGTGCAAAATAAGATGGTTCCGTTGGGTATTTTCTGTAGTTTCTTCCAGCTCTCCCATTTTATTGTCGAAGATGTAACAGGAGGAACTTAAATCCCACAGATGCTGATCTCCAGTACAGATTAAGGTCAGAGGTAATATAGGACTTCATTTAATTTGGTACATAGATGCAGAAAGACCAGCCCTGATAAAGCCTCCACCTAAAATCGCAGTTCTTCTCTCTCCTGGCCTCTCTTGCTCTCCTATGCTATGTCTCTGCTCCTTGCTTCTTGCCTCAAGTGCTCAAGTTCACCAAGAGGAGGCAGGCGATGACCTACCTGCGTGATCTTTCGACTGACATAGAAAGTCACGCTAGTGTGGTTCTAGTCCTAATGCATCCAAAGGGCCCCTGGGATAAAAAATGCCCTTTCCCTCCATAGCAAGGAGACTTTTCTAAAAAAACCTTTTTTATCACATGGATTTTCAAACAGATAAAAGCCTAACAAGTAGTATCATGAATCCTCAGGGACCTACCCATCATTCAGCATCCACAAGGTTAACGTTTTGTCAGTCTTGTCTGTTTCCCCCATGACATTTTTTCTCTGTAGGCTGAGGTGGGATATTCTCAAGCACATTCCAGACATTGTACGTTCACCCATACATACTTTATGGGGTGTATCCAAATAAGAACTTTTGTTTTTTACACAACCACAGTGCTGTTGTCGCTCCTGAGAACATTAATAATTCTTGAATATAAGTTAATTCTTGGAGTTCAAGTTTCCCTGGTCTCACAAATGTCTTTTTACTGTTGGTTGGTGCAAATCAGGGAAAGAGAAATGGTCCTGAAAAAAGATGAAACTTTTCTTTCCTGAAGCCCCAGCAAATCTCTTTGTGCCTCATTGGCCTGAACGAATACTACAGAAGGGCTCTGTTAATTGGCTTAAGACAATGATTATCCACACCTAAGCTGGGGGCCATCCCATCCACCCCACCAAGGGGGAAGAACAGTAGCTAACTCAGAGCACTTATGTTAATTAGGATTAGCTACCCTCACCTGAACTCTCTGGGGTAGGTACTATTTTTATCTCCATTTTACTGATGAGGCACAGGGAAGTGAAGTAGCTTGCTCAGGTTCGTATAGCTGGTAAGTGGCGGAATAGACCCAGGTAGTCTGACTCCTGGTCTCTTAATTAATCTGTTCTCTTAATTGCTATGCTCTATTGCTTCCCAGGGTGGAGGGAGCAACACATTCAAGCAATAATTCAGGACCATGAATGGGCAAAGGGACGGAGGCGGTAATACTGGGGAAGCAACCAATGAATGTTCACTACTGGGACCCACAATCTGTGCCTCGCAGGCTGTTGGGTCTGATGAAAAGCCTGGTGAAGAATAAAGGGAAAAAAAAGAGGAGATGGAAAAAAACAAAACAAAACAGGCAAAGACCATGCAAAGGTGGGAGATAGGGCTGGTGAAGAGCGTGCAGGGCACGGCCGATCCTGGATGTGTCCTCTGGGCTGGAGGAACAGGCATAAAGCCAACACCAAGAGCGGGGGCTGTGGAAGGCAAGCATGCAGAGCTGCTCTCTGTCCAGCAAGAACAAGCAGACCGGGGCGCCTGGGTGGCTCAGTGGGTTAAGCCGCTGCCTTCGGCTCAGGTCATGATCTCAGGGTCCTGGGATCGAGCCCCGCATTGGGCTCTCTGCTCAGCGGGAAGCCTGCTTCCCTTCCTCTCTCTCTGCCTGCCTCTCTGCCTACTTGTGATCTCTCTCTGTCAAATAAATAAATAAAATCTAAAAAAAAAAAAAAAGAACAAGCAGACCATGGGTGTGAGAACAGGACTCACACCTGTGTGCTTGTTTAAGCGCTAATAAGCCGTGGCACATGGAGGCAAGAGGGGTGGGCTTGGGTGGGGATGTTTATGCCTGTCAGAGGGGGCTGGCTGTAGGCAGAAGAAACAAAGCCACGCACAGGCTGCAAGGAGCTGAGTCTAGCCACTGCAGGCAGGCAACACTGGTATTGGGACTGGTGGTGTATGGCTCTTGAGTAAACTCGTTCCCAAGGCTGGGTTCGTCCACTGTCACACATTCAAATATAGTCATTTTTATCAAATTGGAGTCTTCTTAATCTCAGGAAACAAGCTGAGGGTTGCTGGAGGAGGGGGAAGAGGATAGGGTGACTGGGTGATGGACATTGGGGAGGGTATGTGCTACGGGGAGTGCTGTGAATTGTGTAAGACTGATGATTCACAGACCTGTACCCCTGAAGCAAATAATACATTATATGTCCATAAAAATAAATAAATAAAAATAAATAAATAAATAAATAAATTCCATAGTCTTCTGTGGAACCCCTTTTCACAGAGAACACAATGCTAACACAGTCAAAAGATTGCTCCTTAAAATATACAGAAATATATACATTACGTGCATTTAGAATTGTTTGGGCTATTACACTTTATAAACTTTTCATGTTTGCCAGGTTACTTGCTAGCATGATTGGCTTAATGAAGGTCATGCTATTCTTGATTTGTGTCAAATCTCTGAAATCCGAAAAACCTCTTTGTATATTTTCTGAGGTACTCAGGGGGCCACGGGTCAGTTGCTGGGAACAAGGGGCTTTTAGCCCCAATCTGGAGTATAGGGGTTGGGAATAGTGAGGGAGCAGAGCCTAGACCTCAGGGCCAAGATGGCAGCTTGGTTTTAAGAGCTTCCAGGTCTAGGGGCGCCCGGGTGGCTCAGTTGGTTGGGCGACTGCCTTCAGCTCAGGTCATGATCCCGGGGTCCCAGGATCGAGTCCTGCATCGGGCTCCCAGCTCCATGGAGAGTCTGCTTTTCCCTCTGGCCTTCTCCGCTCTCATGCTCTCTCACTCTCTCTCTCAAATAAATAAATAAAATCTTAAAAAAAAAAAAAAAGAAAAAAGAGCTTCCGGGTCTAATGCTAGTAGGAGCCTAGATGAGCTGGGGAGACAGACGAAGGCAATTTGCATGAGAATCTGGCACTCCAGAGGGAAGGACTTCACTTTCCCCTGTTTAATGGTCTTAGGAACTTTGGGGGCTGAGGGCTAACCTGAAGGTCATGGTGTTTGGTGGAGAAATCCTTCCTCTTGAGTTATCACCTAACCCTGGTCTCTGGAGAACATATAAATTGCTCCAGTGCAACTTCCCCAATCAAAACTTGCGTACAGCAATTCCCTTCCTTCCCAGAGAATGACTCTACTTGAATGTGCATTATTTCCTGCCATCCTTGGCAGGTGGCAGAGCTCAGCCAGCTCAAAGTGGCACAGGGCTGGGGTTGTTGCTCCTCACCATGATGCTATACTACCTCTCACTTAAAGAAGTCTGTGAAATGTTATTTGGCCAGGGAATGAATATATCTATATATGTGTATATATAATATATCTATATATGTGTATATATAGATATATATTCATGAATATATATCCAACATATTCATTAATATGAATAAATATTATATATATTCATTCATATATATTATATATATTCATTCATATATATTTATTATTTTTAAAAATTTTATGTATATTTTTGAGAGTGAGAGCACGTGAGAGAGAGCATGGGGTTGGGGGTGGGGAGGGACAGAGGGAGAAGCAGACTTGACGTGGGAGGCTCCATTCCAGGACCCAGAGATCACGGCATGAGCCGAAGGCAGAGGCTTAACGGACTGAGTCACTCAGGTGCCCATGGCCAGGGAATATATTTTAAACCTGAAGTTTCCTATTCTATTTTATTTTATTATTATTTTTTTAAGATTTTATTTATTTATTTGACAGACAGAGATCACAAGTAGGCAGAGAGGCAGGCAGAGAGAGAAGGGGAAGCAGGCTCCCCACTGAGCAGAGAGCCTGATTCGGGGCTCGATCCCAGGACCCTGGGATCATGACCCGAGCCGAAGGCAGAGGCTTAACCCACTGACCCACCCAGGCGCCCCTTCCTATCCTATTTTAAATTGTTGGATGCGTTTGTACCTGACAGGAGTGACAACAAATATATGAGAGCTGAGCAGCAAAGAACATATAAAAATGAGGGGAAAAAATTAGGTGTGGGTATTGATTTACATGTTGTTGGTATTTTCATAATATAGAACAATGGTTGTTCCCCTGTTCGGATCCAGACTCTATCATCTCCTGTGGCCTTTAGGCACTTCCATGACACGCAGTTTCCCTCAGCACCAGCCCCCTGGAACCGCTGTGTGTTCGGGCTTCATCACCAAAAGCATTGTCTAGTCTGCTCAGCCTGGGTGAGGAACAAATGCCAGCCCTGGCTTCTTGTCATGTTTCCAGAAGAGACTTGTCCCAAGTTAACAACCAAGCAAGGGAAAGGCCTTGGCCCAGCACAAGCAACATTAGGAAGCTGATGACCTAGTACTTCTCATTAGATTCTCCCATGACACAGAGGTCATTTTTCTTTCCGCCCACTCATGCTATGGATATGGCTTCCCGCCTGGCAGAGTGCCCCTCAGGATACAGGAGACAAGTTCCTGATGAGAAGGACCCAAGGATCATAGTGGTCCCAGACTTCTCTGCTCCTAGGTGCCGCTCTGGCTGCCCTAGGCCCACTGTCTGATGATTCCTGGCTTCTGTTATGCTCTAAAACCCTAGACTAGCCCAGGTGAGGAAAATTTTTCTCTTTGACTCAACTGAGACTGGCCTAAATTTCTTAAAAATAAAACTTGTCTGGGGGCACCTGAGTAACTCATTTGGTTCCTCAGTCTAGCATTTGATGCTTGGATTTGGCTCAGGTCATGATCTTGGGTCCTGAAATCGAGTCCCGCATTGGGCTCCGTGCTCAGAATGGAGTCTGCTTGTCCCTCACCCTCTGCTTCTCCCCCCTGCTCTCTCTCTCTCTCTCTCTGGAAACCCACATTGCCCAGTCACTGGATGTGGGCAGCTTCCAGGGAGCCCGGGAAAGGGCATGACCTGGGCAAAGTGGCTCTTTTTGATGAGGACAAGTTCTAGAGAGAGACACTCAGCTGAGAGCTGTCAGCTGCCAACACTCCCAGCATCTGGGGTGTAGGTGGTTCATTACTCAAATGGGGAATCTAGTTGGCTTGCCATGACATCTGTTGCAGTGAGAGATGTATGTCAGACAAAGAGGTAGTATTATAGTATATGAGAACTGTATATTATATAAAACTATATATAATATGTTATATATTATATAAAGAACTTTTACTACTTTTTTTTTTTTAAAAAGAGGGAGAGAAGGTGGGGAGGGGCAGAGAGAGGGAGAAAGAGATTCTCAAGCAGGCTCCATACCTAGCATGAGCCCAACACAGGGCTCCATCTCACAACACTGAGATCATGACCTGAGCTGAAATCAAGTGTTGGGTGCCTAAATGACTGAACAACACAGGTGCCCCTAGAGCTTTTAGTTCGTAATAAGAATAAGGCATGGGTGTCTGGGTGGCTCAGTGGGTTAAAGCCTCTGCCTTCAGCTCAGGTTATGATCCCAGAGTCCTGGGATCGAGTGCCACTCAGGCTTCCAGCTCCATGGGGAAACTGTTTCTCTCTCTCTGCCTCCGCTCCCCATTTGTGCTTGCTCTCTCTGTCAAATAAATAAGTAAAATCTTTTAAAAAATGCTGGCAAAATCTAGGAAGTAGATAATTTTATATACTACTGGTGTGAGTGGAAGAAATGGTGAAGCCACTTCAATTCCACAATTCTGCTTAATATTTGCAGTAACATTAGGATGTATGCCCAAGGAGGCACTTTTTGTACTAGCAAAAATATCGATACAACCTAAATGTCCAACTGGGGAAAACTAATCTTTGATATAATCATACAATGGAGTACTAGTATACTTGCTTTGGAGGTAGTTACTCCAATAATAATTATATTAAAAAGTATGTACATACATATATGAAGATACACACACATTATTGGAGAAATTGATGAAATGCAGAATGATGACTGTGTAGGAGATTTATATTTAAAGACTACACACATATAACACGATACCATATATTTTCTGTGGGTACATATCTAAGTTTGTAAAACCACAGAAAAAGGTCTAAAATCATATACAATGAACACACAAAAGAGGTTGCCCCAGAAGGGATTGATAGGAAATAAATTTCATTTTTTAAAAAAATAGTATTTTCACTGGAAATTAAAATGAATGATTTCCTGCTGGTGAGAATGCAAATTAGTGCAATCACTATGAAAAACAGTAGAGTTCCTCAAAAAGTTAAAAATAGAACTACTTCTCAAAAAAGAAATGCTATATGATCCAGCAATTCTACTTGAGTATTTACCTGAAGAAAACAAAAATACTCATTTGAAAAGATATATGAACCCCTATGTGCATTGCAGCATTATTTATAATAGCCAAGATATAGAAGCAACCCAAGTGTCCACTGATAGATGAATGGATCAAGAAGATGTGATAGGGGCACCTGGGTGGCTCAGTGGGTTAAAGCCTCTGCCTTTGGCTCAGGTCATGATCCCAGAGTCCTGGGATCGAGCCCCGCATCAGGCTCTCTGCTTAGCAGGGAGTTTGCTTCCTCCTCTCTCTCTCTCTCTCTCTCTCTGCCTGCCTCTCTGCCTACTTGTGATCTCTGTCTGTCAAGTAAATAAATAAAATCTTAAAAAAAAAGATGTGATATATACATATCTTTATCCATTCATCTATCTATATATACACACACATATATACATATGTACATTTGTACATATACACACATGCATATATACACACATACAAAACATATACGTACACATATATATGCATACATATATACATATATTCTATAGTATCTGTATATGTATAAATATATGTATTATAGTATGTACATATAACATGCACACACATATAGTATATATAGTATGTGCATATACACACATATGTATATACACTATATATACACACATATATATATAGTGTATACCCACATATACACATATACATAATATGTATATATACATATACATACACATATACACATAAATAGTATATATGCATATAGCATACAATTATATGTATATATATCACATCTTCTTTAGCCATTCATCTATATATACATATATGTATATGTATAAATACACATACAGATGTATACACACGTATATGTATACACATATACAAGTATATACATGCATGTGTACATGTATACACACACAATGAAATATTACCCAGCCATAAAAAAGAATGAAATATTGCCATTTGCAACAACATGGTGGACTTAGAGGATATTATGCTAAGTAAAATAAGTCAGACAGATAAAGATAAATACCATGTGATTTCTCTTATATGTGGAACTTAAAAACAAATGAACAAACAGAAATAGACCCAGATACAGAGATCCAGTAGGCACCAGAGGTGAGGTGGGGGGGAGATGAGTGAAATAGGTCAAGGAGATAAAAAGATACAAACTTCCAGTTATAAAATAAATAAATAATGGGGATTTAATGCACAGCATAGAGAATATAGTCAATATGTAACAACTTTGTATGGTGACAGATGGTAGCTATGCTTATTATGGTGACCACTTCAAATTCTTTTTTTTTTTTTTTCTTTTTTTTAAGGGCTGAACTCATGACCTGAACTGAGATCGAGTTAGATGCTTAACTGAATGAGCCACCCAGGCACTCCTATGGTGACTACTTCTTAATGTATATAATTATTGATTCATTATGTTGAACACTTGAAACTAACATATTGTGTGTCAACTATACTTCAATAAATAAAAATTAATACTTTCAGTAGACACTGTGGGCTGCCAATGTCACTGTCTGTGGCTGATTAACTGATTGTAGGTTCTTAAACCTAGGTGTACTTTAAAACATTAAATGCCAATGCCTAGGTCTTACCTCAGAGATTCATACTTAACAGTTGTATTCTTGGGCAAAGGTTTTGGAGTGTCCCAGGTTATTCTAATGTGCAACTAAGGCTGTGAACTGCTGGTCCAAGGTAATCATGGAGATCATACTTCCCTTGCAAGTGATTGGTTATGGAAAAGGCATGTGCCTCAATCATGGCCCATGGGATATGGAAGGATACTTGGTAACTTCTGAGAGAGGCTTCCATGTTGACTAAAAAGTGAGGCACAAGAAATGCTTTGTCTTCTGTTGGATGTTGTCATGGCTGAATATGACATTTGAATCTTTCACAATTATTTTGAGTCATGAGTGGAGCTGAGATGGCCAAAAGACCAAGTTCATATGCTGAGGTTGGTAGAGGAGAAGATGGAAAGATCTGGGGTGCTGATGATAAATTAGTGAGTCACTGAATTAACCAAGACTGGAGCTATTCTCCCTTGAGACTTATTGTTACATGACACAATAGACGGTCTTTATTGTTGAAGCTATGTCCTGATACAATAGTATTATGTTGAGCCAATATATTGAGCCATATATTGAATGCTGATGTTCTATTATTTTAAAAATTTATCTACTTATTTATTTTGGGTATGGGGGAAAGGACAGAAGGAGAGAGAGAGAATCTAAAGCAGGCTCCATGCTTAGTGCAGAGCCTGACATGGGGCCCAATCTCAGCACCCTGAGATCATGACCTAAGTCAAAACCAAGAGTTGGACACTTAACTGACTCAGGGTCCCCACCTACCTTTTTTTTTTTTTTTATGTACATTCCCCTACCATTCCTCCTGATTTAAGGCAGATGTCTTCTTGACCTACTTTCATCACCTCCAATTTCCTCATCTGCAACGTGACATTTTGACTCTGGTTTGATTGTATTTTCTCCACTCCAAATATCTGTCATCTTCCATTAATTTCAACCTCCACAGGGATAACTAATCTAACATCCTAGTATGCAGTCTTACTAGTCCTGGTTATAATACTTTCATAGCTGTTTATCCAAATTTTAATCTGTTTTTTTCTACACATGGATATATGATATCTCTTAGACAAAACAATCAACTGAGATCATAGAACATGAAGTACAACTTATTCTGATAGAAGTAGATTAACTGCTGTAACAAATAATGCTAAATTTTGCAATCTTAATACAATAAAATCTAATTTCTTGCTCATTTTGTAGTCCAATGGGGTGAACGTGGAAGGGTAGCTGTGCTCCATATGGCTTTCATCTCAGTGAAAATCAGTATGTTGTTAAGATCATCCAATATTTTGTGTTCTAGTGGCAGTATTACCTAAATAATTTAAAAAATACAAGATATAATCATATTTAAAATAACCACAATTTAAATGTTTTCATAGGGGCGCCTGGGTGGCTCAGTATTTAAAGTCTCTGCCTTAGGCTCGGGTCATGATCTCAGGGTCCTGGGATCGAGCCCCACATCGGGCTCTCCGCTCGGCAGGGAGCCTGCTTCCTCCTCTCTCTCTCTGCCTGCCTCTCTGCCTGCTTGTGGTCTCTGTCTGTCAGATAAATAAATAAATTCTTTAAAAATAAATAAATAAATAAATAAATGTTTTCATAGACATGTAAATTAAGGAAATGCAAAAATAAAAATTATCTTAAATGTCTAAGGTTTTCTTCTAGAATAATTGTTTACTCAAATTAAAAGGCAAAATACAATATAGCTATGAATATTAACCTTTTATTTTATTTTTAAAAAGATTTTATTTATTTATTTGACAGAGAGAGAGAGCACAAGCAGGGGGAGTGGGAGAAGGAGAAGCAGACTGCCCGCTTAGCAAGGAGTCTGATGTGGGGCTCGGTCCCAGGACCCTGGAATCATGACCTGAGCTGAAGGCAGATGCTTCACCAATTGAACCACCCAGGCACTCCGAATAACAACATTTTAAATACAATTTATTTAAATAAAGCTAAATTTTTTATCTTTTGAAAATTTAATTCTAGGAATTTTTATAAAAACAAAACTATTCATGATCCAATATTCAATGTCCATTTAGTTGCCAGTGTAAACAATGGATATTATATTTCATTCATGTTTTCTTGCACCTACATGTCTATCCATTTAAAGGTAAAATGAATTATTTATTATTTAGCCTCCAGATAGAAGTGTTGCAAACACACACACACATTGGAAAAAGAAGAGACACGAAAAAATAGCCACTCAGCACTACTGAAAATGAACCCATTCTATTTTATTTTTTTAAAGATTTAATTAATTTATTTGACAGACAGAGATCACAAGTAGGCAGAAAGGCAGGCAGAGAGAGAGGGGGAAGCAGGCTTCCTGTCAAACAGAGAGCCTGACTCGGGGCTCCATCCCGGGACCCTGAGATCAGGACGTGAGCCAAAGGCAGAGGCTTTAACCCACTGAGCCACCCAGGCACCCCGAAAATGAACCCATTTTAATGTAAGTGTCTGTGATCCTCATGCTGAGAAAGAATGTGCCTAATTGGCCTATTCTTCTCCCCAGTTGGTTCCTCGGTTCAATTCCTCCCTGTACTCAGGAGCAGCAGCACCATCTACAACACCTTCAAGGCATTTGGATGCAGTCATGACGAGTTTCCCTGGGGGGTTAACAGTGTTAGGAATGAGAACAGATGTGTAGGGCATCAGGTTGTGTTATGTCAGAACTGAACCCCACAGCCCAAGTAGCAGAGATGTCCACACATTCTTAAATTTACTACTTTCAAGTGCATTTTTGTGAAATGTAGGGTTATTTTTTTAAAGTGCATAACTGAGGGAAGGAGCCCTTCTTGCCTGGGTCTGAGGGCATTACTGCTCACATAGTCCTGACATGGGCACTGGTGGCCCAACTCTAGGAATTCCTGGGAAAGAGGTCAGTTTTCTGCGCCAGGGCCCATGTCTACCACAGAGGTTTAATGTCAATCTGGTATGAAAGAAAGATTGTTTACTGAACATATGAGAATTTTGCCTCATGATTAGACAGTAAGTATCTTAACTCAAATACCATCATGGTACTGTAGGAAGGTGATAACCATGGGTACATATGGGTTGCCCAAAGCACTAGTGTTTGAAAGTGTGCTGTATGTCCACTCAAACTCAGTTCCTTGATCTCCTCAGCACTGACCTGCTCCTTCACTCCTTTTTGGTTTCCCATTCACATGACAAGGGCCACAATCTGGACACCTTGTCATCACATGAACTTGCTGCTCCTCAGATATGTTACCAACATCCCACTCTTACCACAACTTCCTTCTCCTCCAGCTCCCCTTGTTAATTCCCTTGTCCTATTATCACACCTGTCTAGAAAAAGTCAAGCCTCAAAGAATCCAGATCCCTGATTTCTATATGCTACAGGAGGAAATCATTCAATCTGGCAGTCTAGAACCACTATCAACCGCTGGTCACCAGTGTGAGCTAACTTCAGTGCTGCCTGATCACTTGTTTCCCACAGTCAAGGATGGATCCAGGAATGCTTAGGCAATTCGTGGGACTACCTTTAAGAAGAGAATAGAGGGGCTCATGGATGGCTCAGTTGGTTAAGCAACCAACTCTCGATTTCGGCTCAGGTCATCTCAGGGCCATGAGATGGAGCCCTGCATTGGGCTCTATGCTGGGCGTGGAGCCTGCTTAAAATTCTCTCTCCCATGCTCCCCCTGTCCCTCCCTCTGCCCCTGCATGCACATGCTCTCTCTCTCCCTTAAAAAAAAAGAAAAAGAGGGGCACCTGGGCGGCTCAGTGGGTTATGCCTCTGCCTTCGGCTCAGGTCATGATCTCAGGGTCCTGGGATTGAGCTCTCTGCTCAGCGGGGAGCCTGCTTCCCCCCTCTCTCTGCCTGCCTCTCTGCCTGCTTGTGATTTCTGCCTGTCAAATAAATGAATAAGTAAAAATATTTAAAAAAAAAAAGAAAAAAATACAAAATTACAGATACAAAACTAGGTACAAAAGTACATGTTGCTTTAGAATGAGGAAAAACAAAACAAAAAAATTAGGAAGTGGAGCTGTGGGAATTTAAGGTGTCCTGAGATCTCTTTAGGCAATTTATCAGCAGTGCTTGCATAACAATGCTTACAGCAACCTGTCCCTGTGCCTCCAACACCTGAATGCAGTTCTCAGTGACTCCTTTACTCACAGATGGAAAGCTTCACAGTTCACTGTCTGTCAGCTTACAACATGCAATTCATGTCTTCTCCATCTTCTCAAGTCACTCAACCCATCAGCAAACTTGAACTGTTAATAGGTGACTTCTCCTCTGACTTCATAAAGAACACGGTCCTTCTTCTGCTACCAAATCAGCAAACTTACCTATATCCCCCTCATATTTTCTTCCTTTCCACCTTCCACAGCAGAAGAGGTGTCACTCCATCCATTTAAAAATCTTCATATCGTTCATTTCTGTTTAGAGTCTGTTCCTCCTTGGCTCTTTGGGGGTGGTGTTCAGGAGTAAAAAGAGCCATGTGGAACTGGAAGTCAACTTACTTCCTTGGCTTCTATGACCTTCAGTTTCCTGGTTCTCTTCCTCCCTGTAGAAGCCCCTGCCAGGTTCCTGTTCCTCTGCCTGCCCCTTATATCAGATTTCCTCAGGCCCCCATCAAATCATTCATTTATTAAACACCACCAACGCCACTACCTATGCTTTAGGATTATTGCAAGCATGGGGAATATGAAGTGGGCAAGAGAGCTCTTATTCACGCCCTCACTTCAAGGACACATGGCAGAAGTGCCTGTCCTAATCTGGGGTGAGAGGAAGAGGTCAGATAAGACTTCCTGAACCAAGTGGCATATGGTTAAGCAAGATTTGAAGAATGAATCACCAGCTGAAGGGGGAAAACTGGTCCAGGCAGCAGGCTCAGAGGGCACAAAGAATATGCCACATCTGGGAACTGAAAGAGGGGAGCGGGGCTCGAGGTAAGACAAGAGGTAGGCAGGGATCTGATAAGGCAGGGCTTTGTTAGCCCTGTTAAGAATTTGTACTTCATTCCAAGGGCTTCAGGAAGCCTCAGTACTGCCCACTGTTTGCTAGCATCTCTGCTTCTACTCTTTCCCTTGACTGACCTGGGCTCCATTCCGCAGCCAAAGGATCTTAAAATTTAAGTCACATCATGTTACTCTCTTGCTTGTAATGTTCTGGTGTCTATCGTCCAATAGGTTAAATCCCAAACTCCTTAACAAGCTTACAAGATCTCAGGTGACCTTGTCACAGCACCTTGACTGGGCTCCAACTTGACTTGATGTGACTTCTGTGGTTTCATTCAGTCAGATGCTCTGTTGTCTCTGGACCCTCAGATAAGCTGTTCATTCTGCCAGGAAACTCCCGCCACCCCACACTTATATTCTGGGCATCACATTTGCTGGGAAGGCTTCACTGATCTCCCTCAAGCCCATATCCAGTGCTCCTCCCGTGAGCTCTCATTTACACCCAAGACTTCTGCTCAAACAACATTTTACGTGTGAGTGCGTCAAGTGAATGGGCATTTGCGAGGACTCTGTAAATGCCACGAACTTTGTCTACTTTGATCATCTTTATATCTCTAGCATGCAGCTCACTATATAACTGTAATCAAGATTTGTTGAAATAATGATTGAATGAAAAAAGTAAGAGATGCAGTAATGTATTCTATGGTCACTTCTATCTCTAAAAAAACAACTATGGTTCTTTGTAGGTGGTATCTCATGCAGGTGACATATCAGTTTAACAAGTTACTTCTAAAAAGATAGCAGAAGCCAAATTTCCATTGTTTGAGTTCCTGTCTCCATTAAATTGAGGTTCTTCTGACTGGAAGGATAGGATAATAGCATTTGACTTCCAACTGGATATATGCTTGAGTCATGGTAGGCACCTGAAAGTTTGAATAAGGAAGAGGAAGAAATAGTCAATATAGAGAAACCTTGAGGTTTCTAACCCAGGCAGCATGTGTAACAGTGATAATATAGTAATACGAATCACTGAAGGAGGAAGATCGGGTTTGTGGGTAGAATAGGATGTATTCCATTTTGGACTTGCTAATACTTTTGTAATATTAGCCTTGTGGTTAGCCATGTGGTGACTTCTAGGAAACAATCAAAAGATGTGGACAGAAATTAAAAGGGACAACTCTGGTTTAGAACTCAGCAAACCAAGATGATTACTGAAATAATGGCATTGTATGGGAGAGTATAAGGGTCAAGAGAGAATGGATAGAACCTTGAAGAATTTCAGCCTTTAAGGGGGATGAAGAGGAAGTATAGCCAGAGAAGCAAATACTTTGCTGAGGAAATGGGACTTAAAATGAGCCTGGAGAAAGGGTTTTGACAATGGTAGACTGGAGGGTGGGGTAGAGACGGGGAGGTTGTGAAGGAAGGGTTCCAAGCAGAAATAACAACACTAAGAAAGAGCAGGAAAGTACTCCACTGAAGAAAGCCATTCAATAACCAGATGTGCAATGAATTTGTTGTAGAGGAATTGGAAGCTTTAAGGATGGGTCAGTCAACATTACTACTGTGGAAGAGAAGATGATGACCAAGAAAAGGCCATAAACTTTGGGTTATGACTATTGATATTCAGTTACTTGGGTATGAAGAAAGCCTAAGAGCATTTAAGCTACTTCATTTAAGCTCCAAGCCAAGGATATCCGGTAACTTTGGAGGGTCTCAGGTTTCTAAATATAGTTTATGGTTCCCTATCCTAGAGTTAGATTGGGTGTTCTAAATATCTGTGTTGTGACACATCTTTGTGCCATGTCCATACTAGGTGATTTTCAGTTCTGCTTTTATCACAACTTTTGTTTCTGAACCTTTTTTTTTTAAATGAGAAATTAGAGGAGGTCCTATTTCCAGGGAAAGGAGATAATGGCAGGTACAGCCCATGGCTCAAGTATTATATTGCAAACACATGCTCTAAGAGGGTGGCAAGAAAACAATTTAAGTCAAGTTTGAGTTCTACTCTCCCCGAAGACCATGCACTTGGTTTTGAAGTTTACAATTTGGTTGATATTAAAAAGACATATAGATTTTTATTTTTATTTTTTTAAAGATTTTATTTATTTGACACAGAGACAGAGATCACAAGTAGGCAGAGCAGCAGGCAGAGAGAGAGGGGGAAGCAGGCTCCCTGCTGAGCAGAGAGCCCAATGCGGGGCTCGATCCCAGGACCCTGAGATCATGACCTGAGCCGAAGGCAGAGGCTCAACCCACTGAGCCACCCAGGCGCCCCAAAGACATATAGATTTTTAAAAATGATGAGCTTTTAAAAAAACGTGAGTACCATTTTGCATGGATTAGACTGGCAAAGAGCTACCAAGTTCAATGGAAAGGATGTGAGAAAGCAGGCTCTGTCCTATACTGCTGGTGGAGTTCACGGCTATGACCTCTTTGGAAGGTAATTGGCAATATCTGCCAGATGCACATATCCTCTGTCCCAGGGGATTCTGGACAGGATAATTCACTGCAGCACAATTTGTAGTGGTAAAAGACAGCAGTGACCTAAAATATCTAAGAGACTGGTTAAATAATTATGGCATATCTTTCACCATGGAATATTTTGGTCATTGCTGTTTAGTTCACATAATAAAATAGCTCTGAAACTATACACTAGAAACTGGTAACACTGGTGGTCTCTTGGAGGGCACTGGGTTGAGGGGACAGGGATGGGAGGGGCTTTTTTCACTTACTTTCTTTTACCTGATGAATGTGTAACATGCCTCCTCCTACAACCACAACTGAAGCAAAAAAGTTTTCTGGTGGTAGGGAGTACACGAATAGTTTTGAACACACAGGAAATCTGAGATAAATCCTAACCAAAGAGTCATTAGTTATGATGGGAATCATTTCAAGAAAGATCAAGAACCGAAGACCCTCTGAGCTCCCCCACCCATGGTTTCTCTTCACACAGAACACAAGGCAAAAAGGAAGGGAAGGGTAAGAACAAGATATCACAAAGCAGTCATGAAGCCAAGAAACTGGTAGGACAGACGTTTTATTGTGACTTGCTTGCAGTAAAACAATCAAACCTTCAACACGTATTTTTTTTCCCCTGGAGACCACAGCGTGATGCTCAAAGGCCTTTAGCCTCAACTTATTATCAGTCCAGTCAGTGGTTACCTATTTTATTTATAGTTCAACTAGTTAGAGGAAGAAGTCAGAAAAATCTGGTCTTAACATCCCAAGTTAAGAGCTGTGAGATTTGCAACCCATTCATATAAAGTGCTTATGTTCAGTGCAGAGGGCAGGCAGACTTAGAAGGGCAAGCAGGTGCCATGGAATGACATTTCCTGGAAGACAGATGATTCTATGATTCAAAGAAGGAAAAACCACTTTACTCGTTAAACTTCCCGCAGAAGAGGTCTAATATTTTCTTTGCAGTCTTTCTCCCCTCTATAGAACCAAAGCCCTGAATGTGACAGATGCCCACAGTATTTGTTTTTTTACTATCAAAAAACCTGGTTCAGAGAGAAATCCATAGGGTCTAAGCACCAGAGATACTGACTGTGGCTTCCAGTTACTATCTGTCTCAGCAGCAAATGTGAGATCAACAGACTGAGCTCTGGGTGGTGGGATGCTCAGAGCTGCAGAGCTTTCCTTAGGGCCCTCGTGTACAAATCCACGTCACTGAGGATGACAGCCCCTTTCTAAATCAGTTCTGGTGTGGGAACACAAGCCAATGCATATGAAAGGAGTACTTCACCTGATCTTCCATCAACTGGACAGGACCTACTCATCATCCCCTCGTTCTGACTCATCTGCAGGCCCAACCCTTGACTCCCTCCGTGAAGATAAAAAAAAGTGCACTGCCCTCTCAACGACCCTCGAGCCTCTGCATCTTTATCTTGTGGTCCTGCGGAGACTGTGGAAAAGCAGGAGAGAAGAGAAAGCAGTTTCCTAACCATTTTAAAGGAGCACAAACAGGACTGTAACTCAGATAGGCAGTCTAGCTTTTAGTCCTAGGATTTTCGCTACCATTTCTCTCTCCAGTCTCGAAGAGGGAACCGTGTCCTCTCTTTGCAGCAGGGATGTTCACAGAAGCCAGCTCTGTGCTTGTTGGCAACCTCTCTGCCATCTTGTTTGGAGAGGTTCACCTTTCCCTGCGGGATGGACGCAATGGTGCTCTGCCTGTCGGTGTGTCAGGCTCCGACCCCCTCACTGTGTGCATCCATGGCTCTCAGACGCCCGCACCTGAGGATCCTTCTTTTCAGACTATCTTCCAAAGACTCCTGGTAACTCCTTGTGCTTGTGACAGGACATCCGTGGACCAGTTTTAATCCACAGGCAGCACTTGCCCCAAGGCCGTCTCTGAATTTGGGGAGGGAGGGGGAGGAAGAAATAAGAGGCAATCCTTTTGGTGTTGCTCTAGAATTCTCTGTAAAATGCTTCTAGTTATGAGGAGCTATTGAGCATCTCCACACGGAGGGAACAGTGTACAAACAGGATGACCCGGGTTAAGAACCAAAACGCAGGGAAGGTTTTCAGACTGGCAAAAGTCTAAAGTAAAGTGCCTCTTTTTGGTGGGGGAGAGTTTTGTTTGTTCAGAAATGCTTCGGCGTAAACACGAGTGCACAAGAGCGTGCACGCACACTCACTCACTCTGAGGTAGAAAGAACTGGCCATCTCCAGACAAACACACAGATTCCATAATTTTACAGAAACATGGCACTTGCGTGGCGTGAAAGGTCCTATCCTTGCCCAAGATGGCAAGTAGGGTCCGATCCAGCTCTTTCCGACCTGGGGCAGAGCCAGGAAAGTCCCACTGCACGGGAGGAAGGAGGCAGAGATCACCTCTATCTCTCCCGTTCCACAGTATTCAGGCCCCGCTGCCCACGGTCACTTCCTGGAGCCTGAGCCGTGGGCAGCCCGGGTGTGGCTCGTCAGAAGCCACTGGGCACAGATGTCTTGCACGACTGCATCCCCGCTGCTCTTGGCAGCCTGCTGCACCTGTTGGACAAGGGCTGTGGCGCGTGAGTGTTCTTGCTTCACGGCAATCAGGTAGGCAGATCGCAGTTTACAACATGTCAAGTAGGCCTGAACCTGGCAAGAGGGCAGAAGAGACAGCCAGAAAGAAACTATCATGGATGACGAAGCAATAAACAGAGTGGTGGCCCAGTGCTTGGCAGACGGAGGATCCCTTCTCACCTACTGAATTAATGACTGGGTTCTTGTCTTTCAGTATACTGTAGCAATGCTTTAAATATTCTGGACATTAAGCTATTACACTGTGTTATTCTATAATGATTACAAATAACCCAAGAATTTCAAAAAGAAGCAAGCAGGCAGGTGGTTGGAGTCTGGCCTCCGTCTACTGCTTCTGAGGCCCTCCTCCTGCCCATGCTGGGCTCTCCAGCCTCCTCCTCGCTTCAGTCAGCACTGTCACTGCCCATGAATTAGGATTTTATAGTTGTTTGGATGATGATTTGATTGATGTCTGTTTCCTTGGCTAGATCTTAAGCTCCTTGAGGACAGGAATGGTGTCTGCTTTTTCTACCCTTTTTTTTTTTTTTAAAAGATTTTATTTATTTATTTGAGAGAGAGACAGTGAGAGAGAGCATGAGCAAGAAGGTCAGAGGGAGAAGCAGACTCCCCATGGAGCTGTGAGCCTGATGCGGGACTCGATCCTGGGACCCCGGGATCATGACCTGAGCCGAAGGCAATCGTCCAACCAACTGAGCCACCCAGGTGTCCCTGCTTTTTCTACTTCTTGTACTTGCAGTGCCTAGTGCCTGGCCTGACATGTGGCAGGAATTGAATAAATACGCACTGAATGAATGAATGAATGAATGAACTACTGTATCTCTCCCTTACCATGAGCAGACAGGTTCCCCTTTCACTATTTTTCTGTTTTGACCTGAATTTAAAATCTTGTAACTGGAAATTCAGGTATGAACAGGCACACACAATTAGAAAAGGTCTAATTAAGGTCTAATCCCATGTTGACTTGACTTTTGCTGTTTGGATCACAGGTGTCTCAGTTTTGGTATGAGGGGTGTCTCTCTTGTACTCTGGAGGCCCTCCATCTTATAAACCCCCAGCTTAGTGGAAACCAGAGTCCATGCCTTCCCTGGCCCCAATCGCACCAGCACGTCACTGGTTTGCCAGTGTTCTAGTCAGCACTAGTGTTCTAGTCAGCCAACAGCAAGGCCCTCATGAGCTGCTTCAGAGCTTCCACCAGCAGCTGCCTTTCTGCTCTGACAGTCCCTTCTGGTGGTTGGAAGGGACTCCTCTCTCTTCATGTTTCAACCTTCCATCTTTTTTGTCTTGATTGCTGAAGTCTTTCTATCCTAAGTTCAACTACAGATATGCTGTTAAAGCTAGAAGAAGCTGGATATTCTCTAAGCTTACTAAGTGACCATGTCCTGCCGCCTGGGTATCTACCTGCTGCCCCAGGATGTTTGCTCTCACCCAGCCCTTCAGCTCTACGTAACACCAATGTGAGTTAAACATAGTATCACAAGTTGGCAGGCAAAATTCCTACCTAGAGAAGGAGGGTGTTTTGCCAGAAAGTCTGGAATAGGAACTGAGTAAGGCTGGTTTTTGGCAAGACCATATGGCCTGAGGTCACTTAAGAGCATGAGGACAGCTGTTGAGAGAAAAGGACCTGAAAAAGTAAGAACTGTTGAGATTTCAATGCATGTCCTTCCCTGGGACACAGCCTCCGTCCTATTGAGGGGGAGGCTCACTGAAGGCTTGGAAAAGGACTGCAGTTTGGGACTCAGGGAACAGGGGTGTCTGGTCTGGTTGCTGGATTCTCACTATGATTCTGAAAAAGTATTTCTCTACAATTCAGAACATCAGAATTCCATCCTTTCCACGTGAGGTCATCTGGATGCTGCACGCAGAACTGAAGAAATGCTCGGAACACATTCTCCCTAGCACCTCGACTGAAGAAGGCCTGGCAAATTCAGACCAGGGATTAGCGATACTACCTCAGGGAGCAGCTCTGTGGCCATGTTAAGAAGTCATATGCCTGACATTAGTTTTCTTCATGAGGGCCTCAGCTGCCAGATCTTCCCGCTGCTAGATGCTGGGGCAGTCTGGCTTGGTTTTCCTATACCTCTGCTGGCCTGTGGGCCTTCCTCCGGATGGTGGGTGGGTCAGCCTGTGGCTAGGCACAAGTAGGAGCAGTGGGGAGTACTTCTTTTCTGGCCAGCACTCCTTGCAGAAGCACTGATTTCCTATTCAACAGATAAAGAGCTCACTGAGCTCAGGCAAGTAGCCTGCTTGGAGAGTGGGACACGAATGGGTATCTGGTGCTCAAGGGCCAGGTGGAGTTTTTCCCTTCCTGTACAGGGTACCCTTTTCCTTCCAGCATAAGGAAATGCCTACCCACTCTGAGAACTTCATTTGGTCAGTCAACCTGAAGGACATGAAGGATTTCCTAGGGGTCTCTGAGGAAAGCTGTGCATGAAAATGGAAAGAAAAAAGTGGGGAAGGCAAAGGCTCATGAAGTCACTGTTTGTGTGTGTTCCACTGATTTTCTCCCTCTGCACCCCTGTCTGGGTCCCAGCTCCCCTTCTGGATAACAAAGAAGTGGAGATACAGGTTGAATGGAACTGTTGTGGGGAGCAAGGGATAAATGTGAAAAGGAAGCCCAAGGTGCTGCTCATGACATGACCAGGGTTTGGAGACGGTTCTGCTCACCTTATTGTCATCGCTGTGTATTGCCTGGATCAGGCTCTCCAGCTCCTGTACAGAACAGAAACAGCAGTCGTGAGAGGAGAAAGAAGAGTTCCCAGCATGGGAGCTGAGGCCCCACCAGCCTCAGACCGCTCGTTACTTTTTAAACTCAACTTCTGCTATAAGAACACCAAAGCAAATCTAATGATTAACACTAGGTTTGGGAATTCGAGAAGAAAAGCTCCCGAGAGGACTGTCCTTGGCCTTCATACGTGGATGTGGCTCTGTTTACTCCATGAAGAAGCCACAGGGGGACAGTTTCATGGGCAACATGCTCAAAGGCCAGCTGCAGACCCACCCTGACCTCCTCTACAATCACAGGGAGAAGCTCCAATTGGTCTGTCCACAGGTGCCATGTTAGACCATGGAAATTGAGGGACACCTTCCGGGTATAGAGGTTATAAGCACATATTTTCTTTCCAGGGAAGGGCTGATTCGGGTGAGACCATTATTACACAGGAGTCAGAAAAATAAAGGGATCTTGCAGAGTTTCAGTACATTATGAGTATATTGTGGGGAACAGAAAAACCAAAAGGGGGATGTGAAGACAATGAAATAGATGGAGGAGCCAAGAGGTACAGGAGGGAGCGTACCTGGGGCGGAATTCTCTTGAAGGCTTCCAAGCAGTTGAGGAGGATGGTGTCCCCGTCACTTCTGGCTGCCATGCCTGACTCACTGACACACTTGAGCAACTGCTGGATTTCGCCGTATTTCTCCCTCTCCACCAGCTGCCGGGCCGCTCTGCAGTAGGTGGCGGCGGCGTCCAGCTGGAAGTCCTAGAGGAGAACACAGAACGAGGGGCTGGGGGCCAGGGGACACGAGCAGTAGGAGCCCCCACTCGGTTTGGTGTAGACAAGCCATATTGACTACAGTCACCATAGAAAATACTCATATGACACACAAAACTACGCAAAAAGTTCCTCTTTGGAATGAGGCCGTTTTAGGAAGTGACCATAAATATTGTTACCCTATCTAACATGGTCTACCTCACTCACTGCCGTGCCACTTTCTGAAATATTCTCATCAAATTCCCGAGGCCAGTTCGTTCTTCTTCTAAGGAGCCACCTGTGTCTTAGGAAAGGGGTACTGGGGGTTGGTATTTGCTGCTGTGGATACTTGGTGTCTGCCAAGAGATGCCTTAGTATCTGGAAACAGACCAATTCACCAAAAGACTGATTTGCTGGAAACTACCAGATAAACACTTTAAGCCTGAACTATGATAATCCTCGACAAAGTCTGAGAGGAGCTGTGGCTCGGCCTGTCCACCAGGGCTATCTGGAGGTGGAGAGCTGTCTCCAACACTGAAATAGGTGGAAAAGAAAGGAATCAGTCTGATCATTCATGAAGCCACTGGTCTTCGAAACATAAGGCGTTCCAGATCCCACCTGCCCAGAGAGTGAGGGTCCTTAGGGTATCTTTGTGGAACTGCCCGGCAGGGGGTGGGGTGGGGTGGGAGAGTGGCCTGGAGAAACTCTGGCCCTTGCAGTTTCAGTGCCCTCTCCAGACTCTGCTCCAGCGCCACAGTCATACCTGTGTCCTCTGACCACAGGCACAGAATAGGCACTCCTTGAGCCAACTCCTAAGCTGATGGATGGACGAGCAGTCCTTGATGCTGATGGCCCCTCCTACCGCACAGGACCCCCGCCAGCCCCTTGCCACATCCTCCAGTCATGCTCCCCTCAAGAGGACAAGCAGAGGCTGTGCGGAACTGTCCTAGACCCGGTTTCAGGTATTTATTTGATAGCTCTTGATGGATTTGTCACTGGCTACTTGGCTTCTGGCAAAGTGCCCTAGAATCCTGAATCGGACACAGTTCTGTAAGAGCCACCTTGACTTCATTCATGATGTGTATGTGTATCTGCTTCCTTTGGGATAGAAGTTTTCTGAAGAATAAGCTCTCATGGAGCTGCGGCCAGTTTCATCCCTCTTGAGGGATTCAAGTCATACCTGCAGAACACGGAATGCAATTCCAAAACCGTCTTCCACATTCTTCCCTCCTAGCATGACCTGAAAAGGAGGGAAATGTGCTTAAAGAGGCAATAATTACAGAGTAGCCCCTCTATCAACAAAGAGGGCTCCCATTTACAACAAATATTTGTGGAGACTCTACTAAGTGCCAGGCACTAGGGATACAAGGTAGTCAAAATGGACTTGATCTCCAGCCTTCTGCGGCTCACATTCTAGTGGGAAGGCCGCCTTCAAATGAACAACTGAAATACTAACTGGATGATAACAACTGTGATAAGCTTCTGAAAGATAAGAACAGTCTGTCAGATGTCTGAAACGTTCCTCTGTACCTTGCAGGCCACATCCATTTTCATGTGGTTATTTCCAAAGAGAGTTGGCAGAGGCAAGGTGGTGATCTGAGAGGTCCCAGCGCTTTCACAGCGATGTAAGAACCTGGTCACTTCCATCTGCAGCTGGAGTGTGTTCATGTGCCTACGGTGACAGAAGACGCACAGTCGAGCCTCATAAGTGGCTTCAGGAGGGACTAGGGCAGGGTGGCTGAGACATCATGAGAAGATGGCATTGGAAAAGGGCGGAAGAGAGGGGATGGAGGGAGAGGACAACAACTGTGGTCAGGGGCCCTGTACAGAGGTGTCTCAGAGAGGCAGGCTGCTCCGTGGAACCGGAGAGTCTGGTCCCTGAATCAGTAAGTATTAATGAAGCACCTACGAGCTGCAGACAACAGAGGTCAAGAAGGACACGAACCCTGCCCTCACAGAGTTCACGGCTAAAGGTGAGATGAATAATGAACGAACACATTAAATATTTAGCGACTGGGCCTGCGAAGGTGATGAAGGCGGGGTGCAGTGTTTACTTTAGATGTGGTGTTGTAAGCAGAGGGAGTGAACGGATAAGCCAGCATAAAGACCGAGAGGTGGGAAGGGCTTGGTGTGTGGAGGAGCCCCCCGGAGGCCGGCATGATGTTGCTCAGCGAGGGAGAAGGGAGGAGCACGAGAGGAAGATGAGATGGGGGCAGGCCAACATCTCACAGGACCTCTTTTGCCTGCTTACTAGAAGGGGTCTGATCCTAATACTTACCCCCTCTCTTCTTCCATGAGCTCCTCTCTAGCCTCTCCAGGCTTGTACTGGCCACTGTCACTCAGGAATGATTTCCTTTATTTATTTATTTTTAAAGATTTTACTTACTTGTTTGAGAGAGAGAGAGAGTGTGTGTGTGCAGACAGAGGGAGAGGGAGAAGGAGAAGCAGACTCCCTGCTAAGCAGGGAGCCCCATACGGGGCTCAATCCCAGGACCCTGAGATCATGACCTGAGCTGAAGGCAGAGTTGCTTAACTGACTGAGCCACCCAGGCGCCCCAGAAATGATTCCCTTTAGATGTGTGGTTCTCTTCAAGGGTTCAGGAAAGGACGAGAGCAGCTTCATCACCAGCAGAAACTCTTTCCAGCCCTTCTGCCCACTCCAACTGTTCCCTGAGCCTCGGGCTACCTTGACACATCAGCTGCCGTCATCTTCTTTTGGAAGAAGGTGGTCTTCTTCCTTCTGGTGCTGCGGGAGGTATCTTGGAGGTAGATCTTCAGGTGGTCCTTGGCCTTAAGCAGCCACGAGAGCTTCTCTCCCAGTTCTGTGTAAGTCTTCGCTTTGTGACTGAAGAACCGGATACAGGTCATGGAGGCCCGGACTTGATCCTAGAAGAGGAAAATGAACGTTCAGGTAAAATGAGATCAGGGATATTAGAGGGCATGGATGTGAGGAGAATTCTGACCTGATTTCCACTCATGAAACCTGGAGACCAGCACCCACTTCCATCACCAGCCGCACAACTATTTTGTAAGAGTTACTCCTAAGCCCAAGGGATCCTAAAGCAAACTGACTGGCTGAGCTCCCGGGAAGGCCTTTATTCCACCACAGGAGAGATCTTCAAAAGGATACTTCTGATTCCCCATTCAGCTTGGTTTCGCTCTCACTTTGGCTTTGAATGATTCAATTTCTCTGTGATTTAGTGTTTGTAGCCCTCAGACAGATTGGGAGAGACTTGTTCCCTCTCCCTTCATACATCTTCTCTAAAAGCACTCTCCATCATCCCTTATGAATTCTGTATTCATGCCTCATGCTTATCTTAAAATTGTCACAGAACTCTTTTTCACTTTCACGTTCCTTGGATTCTGAAGGGGTTAAGGTTTGCCTCTTTGGGATGGGGATAGAAATCCCAATATTATTCAACAATGCTAGAGAGCCACATGGGTTTGCTCTAGGGTTGGTTAAAGAGTGAGGTCAGGGACTGAGGGACCAGGGACTTGATCCTTCATCTTGCACAGTCTCCCTGCATGGCAGGATGTCATCAACAGAGGTAGAGGGCAGGAAGGAGCTATTACCTTCATAAACTGCTGCAGCTCATACAGAATGTGGTAGTAGTTCTTCTTCTGTAAGTGCTGACAGGCAGCTATCAAGTACTTTCCCCAGCTCTCCAAGGTTGGATCAATGGACTCTAGCAAGTTCTCCAAAGTGTGTAGCTTCCCACTTTTATAGCTTGGCTGGAAAATGCCTTCTATAAAGACTTCTGGAGGACTCCCCTAGAACAGGGCAAGGCAAAAAGTCAAGTCTTGAGCCTGCTTCTGGCACAGTCCGGGACCTACCCTGGATTTCCTTCCACTCACACATCTTAGGCTTCCTTCTATAGTGGTGCTTCTTAACTTTTTAAGTGTCAGAGACACCTTTGAGAATGCCACTCCAGTGACTGCTCCACTTCTCTTCCTTGCTGAGTAGAAAGTCTCCTTGACAAAGTCATCTACACTCCCTGTCTTTGATTTCTCTTCTGTGATTGTCTCTTAAACCCATTCTATCTAGCTTTCGCACCCACCACTCCACTGAAACTGCCCCTCACATCCCCAATGACTTCTAAATTGTTAAATCTAAAATCTGTCTTGTTTTCCACCAGAACTATCAAGAGCTTTTGCTACAGCTGATGGCTTCCTCCCCCTTGAAAAATTTTCTTTATTTGGCTTCTAGGACACCACTCTTTCCAGGTTTTCCTTCTGCTTCTCCAGCTACTCCTTCTCAATCTTCTTTGCTGTTTCCTCCTATATTTCTTTAGGGCTTTAAATCTACTTGCTGATTATGCCTAGATCCCTATTTCCACCCTGTTCATTCTTCCTGAATTCCAGAAGTAGGTATCCAACTTATATCCAACTGCCTACTCAAAATGTCCTCTAGTACACTTAATACACCTAAAACTACACTCTCAATTGTTTCTTCCAAATCTCTTCTTTCTGTAGTCTTTCCTTTCTCAGATGGCAATTTTGTTTTTCTAGTTGTTCAGATTAAAAACTTAAGTCAAATCTGTCCCCCCTGCCTCTGCACCCAATATTGAATTCATGAGCAAATTCTACTGGCTCTACCATCGGCATACACACAGAATCTGCATCTATCTGGCCACTTCTCACCACCTCAATGTACCACCCTGGCCAAGTGATCGTTACCACTTGCCTGCATTATTGCAGTAGCCTCCTATCTCGTCTCCTACCTTCTGTCCTGCCTCTTTTTTGTCTAATGCCAACCGATCAACCCGTGTGATTTTGGTAAAACGTTAAGTCACATCAAGTTATTCCTCTTCTCAAAAATTTCCAGTGGTTTTCCTCACTCAGTATAAAGTCCAAGCCCTCACACTGTCCACAAGGCCCTATATGCCACCTCCTTTAGGCCTTTACTGAATGTCCCCTTCCCCTTTCTAAAACTGCCCAATCCATCTCTGCCCTCTCCCCTGCTTTATTTTTTTATTACTTAGAACTTATACTAGAAATATTATTTACCTTGTTTATTGTCTGTCTCCTTGCTATAATGTAAGTTTTATGAGAGCAAATATTTTTGTCTTTTTTTTTTTTTTTTTACAGTGCCCACAGTAATCCTTGGCTTTTAGTAAGTATTTCTCGGATAAACGAGAAAGTGATAAATATTATAGACCGCCTCCTCAGGAAGGTGCACACATACTATTCCCCTTCCTTCTGAAGCACATCCGTGGTTCAGAGACCGTGTATCATAAACCCGAATTCCACAGTCATAGGAAAAAAAAAATCATCTGGGCATTTAGGCTTTAGACTATGAATAACAAATGGAGGGTAAAGAACGGCCATAAACTCATGTTACTATAACCAGGCTGGCCTTGTAGCACTGGATACAAGCTGCTTAGAACTAGAGGAATTCTGAGTTTTCACAGATTCTGGCTATTCCTAACTCAGAAACCCAGATCTAATCTAAAACTTTTAGGACAGACTTTAAAAGGCAGGTGAATCAGCTCCATAGAGAAGGTGAAATTTCTCAGAAGAGCAATATGCTAAACACTTCCATTTCATCTATTTACCTACTCACTCACTCATTCCTAACTGGTTCTGGGTCTGGCATTGGAAGACACAGAGAAGTAAAATATAAGCTTTCTTGGTGCAGAAGGGATGACACAGTTGTAAACAAACAGTTGCAAAGCCTAATAAGTGCAGTAACAGACCTGTATGCTCAATACAGTGGTGGTATAGAGGAAGAGGTACCTAATGTTGCTTGTGCAGTCTACGAATGCTCAACAGAGAGAGTTTGAAAGGAAAAATGGGAGTTTTCCAAGGAAACAAAGAGGGCCAGGGTATTCTAGGTTAGGCGGTATAGCACAAGCAGGTTCATGGAGGTCAGAGAGGGTAAGGTACAATCAGGAAAATTTAAATAATTTGGTAAGTCTGGAATGTAGGGCATATATAGGCCCTGTGGTGAAAATAAACAGGAGAAATAAGGGGGCCTGATCTTGGTGGGTCCTATATGCATGTTAGGAAATTTGGACTTCATCATGTGGCCATGGAGATCTCCTGAGGGTCTTTCAGAGAGGAGAATAACACGAACTACGAAGAATGTAAATAACACGTGTTATGTTTCAGAAAGCTCACTCTGGGGCAGCGTGACAGGGAAAGGGGTGAACTGAGGCTTGCAAAAGAACACCTTCCAGGCTCTAGCCATTCAGTTGTGGTTTTCACAATGTGCTTTTCTGTTGTTCCCCACCTGCTTGAAAACTAAGATATTTCAGTTCAAGGGTAACAGTGATTATAGGAGATAAAAAGAAGGCTTCTTTCCCTCTGCTCTGACAAATGTAATGCAGGGTAATGCTGTTGTCAGCTTCTACCAAGATAAGTAAGTAAGCTGCTTAACTCTCTGGACTACTCGACAGTTTGAAGAAACAGAATTGGTTATCTCCACTCTCAGTCTGTGCTTGGGAGAAGCAGCTTTACCCCAAAACTCATTTAGAAACTGAGGAAAAGGAAAAAATTAGCAGTTAAACTCTAAGTAAAATAACTCTTACTTTATTCTTAAAACTTGGTTAGTAGTTACCCTGTAGGGGTATGGTTACCATGACTGTGAACAGTTGACTTCACTTGGAGCAATCCTAGAAGATATGTCCATTTGTAAACTTTCATTGGCTGCCATTTCGAATTGGGGCAGCAGATTTAAATTAAAGTATTGAACTCTTTTAATTTCCTATGAAATTTGGTAAAGATCAGCCAATTCCTCAGAAAGTATTCATGGAACATTCTGATAAAAAAGGAATGCCAAAATGTGATGGTGAAACAGAATCCTGACTTTGCTTAACAATGGCTACAAAGAAATAATGCACTTCAGAGGTGCCTTTGTCTCCTGTGGGAGGAGGGCAGAGGATGTCAGAGAGAAAAAAGGACAGCATACTCTCCTTCCATTAGATATTTGGGGCCCAAATAGAGGATCATGGGTGTAACAACTCTTGAGAGGATCAGCAGCTAAGTCAGCAGTGGGACACAGTCCCAGGGCAGGTGGGAAGTGTATAGAAACAGAGAGGTAAAGCAGTTTGGTCAAGGTCACACCACTTATACCAACCATCTCATTCCAGAGACCATGCTCTCAACTACAATCTGATTCTGCTGTATGTTTTGGGAGAAGGGATAAAATCTGTCATTGCCAATCAGAAGAGCAAACTGGATCCAATTTAAGACTTACTGCCCATATATTAAATCGTAATTTGGGTGGACAGAATTTTCCATTTTGACCTGACTCTGCCAGAGATGGTCTCATAGCTCAACACTGTGTTACGTTTCAGGGGGTTTATCGACCCACCTCCCCAACCACCGCCCTTAGAGCTGAGTGGGCCAATCCAGATGGGCAAAGTAGGTCTCACGCTTTGAGAGGTAGGTTTGTGTGTCCCACCTTGTTGAGGAGGTGGAGCAAGGCTTCCCGCAGGCAGTTGTGCCTCATGTAGAAGCTGATGATGGCCAGGTTGGTGCTGTAGTTATGCAGGTAGAAGAGGCATTCTTGGTAGTAGGTGTTGTTCATGATCTTCCCTTCAGGAATCACCTCCAGAGAGAGGCTCTGGGTCCGAAGGGTAGCTTCCAGTTCTTTCAAGGTGGCAAAGTAATCATCATCTTGCTGACAGGAAAGGAGAGTGCAAAAGAAAAATAGAACTCAGTAAATTCTCAGCAGCTTCTGAAAATATTGCTTTCAAAGAATATTTAGGAACATGGAAGTTGCCTTACAATACAGTTTAAAGGGCAGAAAAACAGGCAGGATGCAAAATTCTCTGTATTATGATACCATGTTTCATTCAAAAACATAGAGAATTCACCAAAATCTAAACATTATTTGAGTCTGAGAATGCAATTAAATGTCATTTTTATCATTTTTAAAAATACTTTTATGTAGTTCGCTTTTTTTAAAAATTGACTTTGTATTACTTATCTAACCATATATAGTTACTACCTAATTATGCATAATGGAAAGAACAAAATCTAAACCTAGCAGTTCTGAGCCAGGACTGCCACTATAAGCTGAGTGGCAGCTGATCCTTTTCCCAGGTCATTACTGCTCCTTGGGCCTTCTTCCTCCCTGAACTGACCCTCCCCTGCTATGTTCTTACCAAGGATAGGAGTGGCCTCACTGTGGACTCCAGGTACTCAACCACATCCTGTACCAGTCTTGAGCCATGACTCAGCTGATTGAGGTCAAAGGGAGGCTTCAGACAGCGACTGAACTTCTCCCGTGCAGCAGTGAGGTTCCCAGCTTTGAGGCAGGCCATGCCCCAAGCATGCCATGCTCCAGTGGGATCGAGGCCAGTCTTTGTGGATATCTGGAAGAAAAACTGCTCCTTTTAGTGAGAAGTACCTAAATCCAGACCTGAAAGTCCCAAAGACCTATTCTTTCCCATTGTTGCCAATCGTCTTCCTTCCCCATCACCCCACTTGCCAATACTGCCAAATGGCAAACTTGTAATGCCCTAGTTATTTCCCCATGGCTGAGGGCAACTGGGAGATTATGATGATACTCACTTGCAAGGCTAGGAAAAGGCAGCTCATTACAATTGGGCAGAAGGAAGCTTTGTCTCACCTCAACACCCAGTTGGTAGTACTCAGCTTCCAAAAGCTGGTTCCTTAGCCTGGTTACTGCAGCCGGCTGCAGGATCTGGTCCAGAGGAGGCACGTGGCGATAGGAAGCAGCAACTAAGATATTCAGCACATCCACCTTGCTGATGTAGCTACAGAGAGGGAAGAGGCGAGGCAATGAGGCTCCACACAGTCTTAATAAAAATAGTTGCTGTTTACAAGTTTTCTTTTTCTTTTTTTTTTTTTTTATTTATTTGACAGAGAGAGAGAGAGAAAGAGAGAGAGAGTGAGTGTGAGAAAGAGCACAAGCAGGGAGAGCAGCAGGCAGAGGGAGAGGGAGAGGGTAAAGCAGGTTTCCCACTGAGCAAGGAGCCTGATGCAGGGCTCGATCTCAAGACCCTGGGATCATGACCTGAGCTGAAGGCAGTCGTTTCAAACCTGAGCCACTCAGACACCCATGCTTACAAGTTTTCTACTTCAATTCCAATGTGAAAAGGAGAATTGAGGGGTACATGAACACTGTGAGAGAAGGCTTTGGAGTCAGACTCTGGGTTCAACTCCATCACTCAGCAGCCCTATGACCCTAGGCAACTTAGTTAACTTCTCTGCCTCAATTTACTCATCTGTAAAATGGATATCATAAGAGAGAATTTTAAGGATAAAATGAAACAGCTCAAGTAAAAGGGCTTAGGATTAAGTCTAGAATTTTGGAGGTACTCATTAAATATTACATATAATACCCTAAATAGGGATGCTCGCAATGACCCACTGGCTTTTTGGTTCTTTAGAACCCTGTCTGCTTGGGAGAGAGCACAGAGACTACCTCCACGGCCTGCACACCTAGTCAGTATAGAGATTACATCAGTACCACTGCCTGGAGGTGCTGCTGGGCAATCACTTGATTCTATTCTCCTGGACTGGACACTGTCTTCCTGTGCTAAGAATGGGTTCTTGCTACAGCCCATTACCACTGCCACCTTTGATCTTACTCCTGATACCTGGTGATTGCAAAAATCTTATAGCAACAGAGAACCCAAAAAACTGGTTCATTCTGTCCAGTACTGCCTGAAACAGTCCTACACTCAATGAATATAACTGTATATATTATACAACATATATTACACAGTAAATATATTATGCAACATTTGTTATAATCTAGTCAAAGAATCTGTGGATTCTGACTTATTCACCAATTTCCCTGGAAAGGAATTCAGTACATGAGACATTTTCAACTTAGTGCGACTGGGGTAAGGGAGAGTCTGTGTTATAAAAACGAATTTGGTATCACAATGTATTGTATGTTTTTAGCAGGTAATGTGGGTTCTGTTTTTAAACATTTAATTTATTTATATGTCTACTGGAAGGAAGTAGGAGTTAAAAACAATGAAAAAATACTCTGCAAATCACATGAGCGTGAAGCCACCACCATTAGCAAACCCGCATGAAGGAAGTAATCCTCTAGAATGGGTGTGTGAATCCAGAATTGGGGAAAAAGAATGTGTAATTCGAAACCACTGCTGTACACTGTCAAGAGAAGTGCACAGCATCCGGGGGTGAGGATCCTACCAAAGTAAGCACTTTCTGAATTTCTGTTGTCCACAGCCTAGAGTGGATATTTCGTCCACATATATTTGATTTTGAAGGAAGTACAGGAGTTGATGTTAAATTTGTTTTATCCCCCTATTTGAATACTTTTTTCTTTTAATAAGATTTTAACTCATTTACATTACTGGTATTTGAGATATATTTAGATATATTTTAATTTTTGTCTGACATTCTACTTTTTGCTATATGGAGTGGTTTTTGTTCTTTTCTCCTCTTCTCCATTTCTGGTAAATTGGTAGATTTTTGGTTCTTTGGTTATTTTAAAAAACCTTATTTGGGGCATCAGGTGGCTCAGTCGGTTAAGTATCTGCCTTCGGCTTAGGTCATGATCCCAGGGTCCTGGGATGTGGTGGCCCCAGGTTGGGCTCTCTGCTTACTGGCACTGCTTCTCCCTCTCCCTCTGTGTGCCCTCAATTTCTCTCTCGCCCTCACGTAAATAAATAAAATCTTTTAAAAAAATTTAAAAAGTGAAAAACTTTAACATATACCCATTTCTTCAATTATTAACTTGAAAAATGATGTAGAATCTATTGTCTCTTCATATGAAAGAGTGAAATTCACTGCCTTATACTTCCTTCCATTTCCTGTTCCACCTCCCTCTGCCTTTCCCAATCTTCTGGTTTTGTTAATGAAAATAATAAAACTAGCATTTCTGGAGCATAAAGACTCAATTCTTAGCCCTTTATAGGGATACTCTCATTTTATCCTCCTAAGTGCCCTATAAGTATTACTAATATTCCCATTGTACAGAGAAGGAAACTGAGGCCCAGGGCAGTTAACAGACTTGTCTAAGGTTACAGAGCTAGGAAGTAGTACAGATGAGATTCACTGCGCTCGCTCACTCTGCTGTCTGGAGAGTCTGTAGGCAAACGCTCTGAACAAGTGCCTGAGGCACTTACACTTCAAAGAAAATTATCTCTGCTCTAAATCTGGCTAGGACTGAGCACTGAGAACAGACAACATGAGTCACGCCTCTGGGTGGATAAGCTGGGAACTGGGAGTGTCAACCCTCAGTTAATGAATGGAGGCAGAGCAGGTTATACAGGGCTCGGGGGCCTAATCATACCTTTTCCACAGATACCTGTACTTTATGACTCAGATCTGTGACACTGGGACAGACAAGCCCCCAGTGCGCTTCACAGATCTGTTACCCAGAACTTCTGAGGCCATAGTCTGGATTTGGTCAAGACTGGGGTAGAGTTCCAGCCAAGGCTAATAAGCACTGGACATTTAGGGAGGACACATTTTTCTCCAAAAGCAGAAAGCTCCACAGAGACTAAAGGTGCTCCCCTAAATTGATTTTAATTACAAATTAAGCAAAGCTTTGACTTTCTTTCTGACTGGGTAGAGCTAGAGAACAATCTGCTTTGAGGACCTTCCCAGGGAAAGAGGACACAGGCTGTCAAGGTAGGGTAAGGAAGACCACTTGTGATCTGGTGGCATTTTACCGTCATCAAACTGAGATGTCAAACATTTTCAGTGCATCTACCGAGAGAGGATGGTGATGTGGGAACTCATCGTGGGGGCAGGAGGAGAAGCCAGACAGAAATGATAACTGAGTGTAAGAAGAGTGAGCCACTCCCATTCACCTGTCACAAAGAGCAAGGTCCTGGCTCCGGCCAGCCTTGACGAACATCATCTTGGCACTGAAGAGCAGCTGCTTCATGATGTCTGTGAGCAGCCCTGCATCCACCTCGGGGTTGGTGAGGCCCTGGGACAGCCTGCAGCAGTGCTCGATCAGCTGGTGGCCACAGGCAATGCTGTCCCGATGCAGGTTCAGGATGGCGATGCACAGGGACGCACTGGGGGACTGGCCAGGGTGGAAGAAGAGAGACACACACAGTGAGCTCAGAGACCAGAGCATTCTTCAAATATCACTGGATGGTAGGAGTTACTCTTCTCAGCTCACCAGGCTTGAAATACACTGGAAGCGGGAGCGAAACTTCCATGGCAAAGCAGGAGTGAAACTAAACAATTTTCAGATGCTCTAAGTGGCACTGCTAGCTTCTGTCACCACACTGAGAAGAAGGCAGCTGTGTTTGTGCGTTACCTACTTCTTGGCAATGTCCACATGTTCCCTCCTTTTTCCCACTAGTGCAGGTCCTCCTCATTGCTGGCTTGGACTGTGACAGCTCCCTTGCTGGAAAAGTCTGTGCTTCAAGACTGGACACACTGCTGCTGAATTAATATTCCAAAGCACACTCCAAATCCTTTCATGGTGCCTGATGCTAAACAAGTAAACTTTCCCTACTGCAGAATTCAAGGCCCTGTCCATAAATCGCCCATTTCAATCTTACCTTTTGTTACCTCTCTATGAACACTCCACGTTCCTTCAGATTAAACCATTTCCAGTCCCCTAACCATGCCCTGCAATTTTTGACACTGTGCCTTTGCTCAGATGTTCCAGTTTGGTACTTTTCATCCTCCTACCCTCACTCTCCTTACACTCCCTCCCTGTCCCACTTCTGCCTGTCACACTCCTACCACTCTTCTATCATCTTAAGTGCCACTTCTTCCGTGAAGTCTTTCCTTTTATTTTAAATTTTATTTTTATTATTTATGTATTTATTTATTTTAGGGGAGGGGCGGGGAGAAAGGGAGAGCGAAAATCTTAAGCAGGCTTCACGCTAGGCCTGGATCTCAGAACCCTGAGATCATCACCTGAGCCAAAACCAGGAGTTGGATGCTTGACTGACTGAGCCACCCAGGTGCCCCCATGAAGCCTTTCCTGATCTGCTCTCACACATTTCCAGGATGCTCTTTATCTTTCTGCCTCATTTGGTTTATTTGTCTTAGCTCCTACATTACTACACTGTAAGCTCATGAAGGCCAGGCTGTGTTCACCTATCTCTGCGTTTTTTGCCGTAACTACACATCATAAGAAAACTCAAATGACCATCAAGTTTTATTGCTATTACCTGCTCATAGTAAAATTCACTCCGCACCAGCTCGTTTTCCTCCTCATTCAGATCCAAAATCCATTCTACCTCAGCTGCTTTGGGGACTCTCACCACGGCTGAGTACGGAGGACTTTCACTCTTGGAGCTGTCTGGTGCTGAGAAGAGAAGTGTCATTCATGTGTTGGTCACTGACCAGCAGTCCAGTGTAGCCCCAGCCAGAAAACTGGAGTGAGCTGCATGCAGACACCTGCCTGTTATCGCTCCTTGGTCCCCTTTATTTCTTTTAGATCTCATTAGGTACCTCAAACTTTCTTCTGCAGGAAAGATCAGGGATTACAGTGTCATACAACCCCATTGCTTCAAACAAGAAACTCTGAAATGTACACCCTTCTCAGATGGAGGGCTGAATCATCGGTTATCCTAAAAACTAACCTCAGTGGAAGGATATAAACCAAACTATTACTAGTGATCGCCTAGGGGGAAGGAGGGAGCATTTGGAGGTAGGATGGTGGTGAAAGGGAACCTAGGAGAAAAAAAAAAAGAAATTATCTGCTCAAAATTAGGGACCAAATTCTTTGGTAGCTGGCCTTCTGAATGCTGGAAGCTAATGGGCCAGTACGGTGGGTTAATAGGATAATAAACTCAAAGGGAAACAGCGTAACAGAAATGCCAAGAATTTTCTTTTTTCCTTGGCCTCAGTCAGACTAAGTTGCTATTAAGGGTATCAGTTGCAGCTAAAACAGTGACGAAAGAGCCAACTTGAACATATAAGCAAAGAGACAGAGGAATATGATTCAGCCTTACCTTCTGGTTGTCCTGGATTCTCTTCTGGCACACTGGAAACAGAGGAAGAAAAATGAAATGCCCGAATCCCTTTTCCTCCTCTTTGTTTTGAAGTTGGTATAGAGCACCATTTACATTGTTACCCAAGTAAGAAGAATCAGGGAACCAAACTCTTTTCTGTCCCTCGCCTGTCACAGCCAGTCACTGACCATTTTCTGTCCATCTCTTCAATACCTCCTTAAATGTTCCCATCTCTCTCTCCATCCCTGCCTCAGAGAACGCCCTCATCATTTATAGCTAAAGCCTCTGTAATGGCTTCCCAATTGGTGTCCTTGACTCTGTCAACCTACTCCCTACTTTGCAGCTAGAGCAAGCTTTTAAAAATCCAAATCTGGTCATGTTATGCTTCTGCTTAAAATTGTTTCATAGCTTCTCAGGGTAAAAGTGTTCCAAGTTTGCAGTTTCTGCAGACAAAGCCCTTATGACCTAGCCTGCTTATCTCTTGAGAGCAACTCCCGCCACCCATGACCTGTGCTCAACTCATTAAAGTCCTCCCCACTCTGCCACTGGTTCTGGTCAACTTCAGTTGGCACCACCGAGCATTAAGTCCTGATGCTACAAGTCAGAGGTCAAGTCTAGCACTTGTATGAGAAGCCTGCTGGTCAGTCCCAGCCCATGTGGCCAAAGAGCAAGCTCCAAGCCTTTGGGCCCAAGTCCTCCTGGCTCAGCTGTCAGGTTTCTAAGTCCAAGGCATGCCAGCCAGAACCTCAGCCTATCACCCACATATTTACACTTCCTCCAAGGACCCACATATTCTCCTGCCCCGACTTTTGCAGCTGTCACTCCCACTTCTGGGCATCCCCTTCTAACTTCTCATACCCTAATGCTCAGACAAAATGCCATACCTCTAAGCAACCTTCTGACCATCAGACTAAGCTGTGTGGCTCTACCACTGCACTCAGCCAATGATTCTGTGGTCTGTTTGTTAATGGTCTCCCCACTGAAATGGGGGGTCCTTAAGGAAGAAGTGATTATTGCTGAGTAATCATTGAACGAAAGGATCCCCATCAATACCAACTGCTCATCTCCAATCTCAGCGATACGGCGTATGGGTATTTCCTCTGTCCCTTACCCCTTACCCCAAGGAGGCAATATAAGCATGGCATATCTCTCTTCCTAGGAGATCAGGAATCATCATGGTAAATGATGGCAAAAAATGTTCACATTAAAACAAACTCAATAATGCCACTGGACAGAACATAAAATCAATTTAAGTCTGTAAGCAAAACATGAAGAATTCAAAATAATTAGCTTTTGAGGAGTCGCTTTGGCTCATATTCCCAGAAGGCCTAGAAGCCCTAGTTTCCTTTGCTGCTAGACGTAGTGAGAAAAATGGAGCAACATTAGCCAGCAAACAGTCTTAATCTGTCTTGCCAGAGGTAGAAGTGGTTTCTGAAATTTGTTACCAGGTAAACTATGCATGGGAAGGTGTGGGGGCTCTTCTAGTTGTGGATAACAAGCCAGGATGACTAGCTAGATTAGAACTGAGGCAAGTGATGCTCGAGCAGTCAAGGGGTGTGAACATGTCCCTTTGAATCCAGCTGAGACCAATGGAAACAGGAGTGGCTGAACAACTGGTGAGGTTGCTGGCAAACTAAGATTAATGGCCTCCATCAGGAATCAAGTGTCCTGACCTCAGGGAGAACATTATGTAAGAGCCTTGAGCTCTGCTTCCTTCCTCTCTTAGAAGTTTCTGTGACCAAGGTCAAACGTATTGCTGTAGAGTTAACGGCACTTTAGTGTGCATGTTAAATTAAAACTTGCTGTCATTGTTCCAGATTTGAGATGCTCTCCACAATGAGACTCCAAGACCCCCAACCTTGGGGGAGGGTGGGTGTGTAGAGGTCGTGGAAATAGCGGGCCCACCATAGGACACTCACTCCTTGTTGTAGTAACTATAGCACTGGTCACACACGCGGGTAGGGCTCTCTCTGCAGCCTTCCACCGCCATCTTCTTAGTGGAGCAGGCACTGCACACTAACCGGCCACAGCGGCGACAATGGTGACGCCTATTGAACTGAGGAGTGTCATTGGGAAAAGAAAGAAAAGGGAGGAAGAGCAGGTGAGATTGCAGGAACTGAGTCCACCTGTTAACCCACTATCTTTAGCATCAGCCACCTGTGACTTACTAAGAATACTTACTAAGTATTCTTACTTACTTACTTACTAAGCTGTTTGGGTTTCTATTGAGAAAGAACACCTAGTCCTTGCCTTTAAGAAGCTGACATTTAGAAGTAAGTCTCAGACGGTGGGCAACGGTATCCAAGTTTTGTAATAGTTCCTGACAAGTTCTACCTGTCTGTGGAGGCAATGTGTGAAGACACAGCAAAAATAGTAGGGAAGAAGTGACTTTCTCAGAGGGTGGAAATCACATTTTCATGGCATCGATGATGAGAAAGTGTCCTTTTTTCAAAATGCTTTCATGAGTACTGCCTCATCTCACTATAAGAGGTTGATAGACATATTATACTTCTTTCGCAGATGAGACACAGAGCAATCACATCATCGTTCTCAAGAGCAATCACATCATCGTTGTTCTCATCAGCCCTGAGCTCGTATGCCAGTCAGTAGGGTGGTAAGTACGGTAACATTTGTAACCATTGTTGGGCCTTACAGCTCCACAGGCCAAAAAAATGTATCATCCCTAGAGCATCTGAGACTGAAAAAGTCACACTGGTATTTAGAGGCAGAACTGGGATTAGAACCCAGGTCCTCTGTCTCCAGAGCCAGTACATAAAACCACTACCAGGCCACCTGTCTTACGATGAGAGGGGAGCTAGAAACAAGATCTCCTGGTGTTGGTGACTCCTCCAGCTATACCACTCTGCCTCTATTTAGTCATTTGAGAATAGCAAAGATTTTCGAATTTAAGATTACCTGAGGGTGTCTACCTTCTGTCTCAACCCAGAAAATACAACTGATTTGGCCAAAGTTCAACCCAAAGTCTTGGATTTGGTAGTTCTTGTGAAAATACCCATATCCTCTTAGGGACAGGAGGTGACTGTGAACTCCGGGCTCATGACTGCCAGTTTCCTTTTACTTCCCCTGCAGGCAAAGCTGGAGACCAACGTCGCTCACCATGGTGAAGCGTTCCCTGCAGCAGACCATGCAGATGCTCTCACTCTCGTCGGGCACCCACTGATGCCTGCCAGGGGGTGCTGCTGGGGGGACAAACTCCGGTGGGGGCTGACTCTCTGGGAAGCTCCTCTCCCTTAGACTGGGGGAATGTATAGTGGAGACACCTGGGAGTCAGATCCAAAGTGAGAGGAAAAGGTGATCAATAGTCCAGCTAATAAATGAGGAAGGAATGAGGAAATCAGAATTTCACCGTTTCAAAACCCCTACTGCAATAATACATCCAGCTAGTGGTCACTAATGGCTGACTAGCATCATGAGAGAGACACCTGGACACCGTGTGCCTCCTGATGGAAGGCACACGAGCACTTATCAAATACACTTAATGAAAATATTAAGCCTGAATCATATCAAGCTTCTAGATCTATCAACCAGTGTATTGGATATAAAGAAGACTGAGACCCAGACTGCTGGGTGGCCATCAGTGGAATCTAGCACGTGGGAAGTTCTATAGGACAAATGAGCTAGTTTCTTCTATGGGTGAAAAAGAGGTAGGAGAACCTATTGATTAAAAGAGACCTGAGAGATATTTCAGCTAAATGCCACGTGTGGACATCATTTAGATTTTGATTCTAGAAAAACCAATTCTAGAAATATATTAATGAGACAACTGGGGAAATGTGAACACTGACTGGATAGCTGGTAATAACAAGAAATCATTCGTTTCTTTTTAGGTGTGATGATGATGTTATGGTTTTGTTTTGTATATATCCTTACCTTTTAGAGATATATACTGATACATTTTTTTTTAAAAGATTTTATTTATTTATTTGACAGAGATCACAGGTTGGCAGAGAGGCAGACAGAGAGAAAGGGGAAAGCAGGCTCCCTGCTGAGCAGAGAGCCTGATGCGAGGCTCGATCCCAGGACCCTGAGACCATGACATGAGCCGAAGGCAGAGGCTTAACCCTCTGAGCCACCCATGTGCCCCTATACTGATACATTTATAAACAAAATCATATGATACCCAGGATTTGCCTCAAAATAACCCGGAAGCAGCACAAGGGTATAATGGAACAAGAATGGCCACTTTGAGATGGTAATTATTGTAGTTGGGCTGTAGGTATATAAGACTTCAGTACACTATTCTACTTTTGTATATTGGAAAATGTCCACAATAAAAGCTAAAAAAGGGGCATGTGGGTGGCTCAGTGGGTTAAGCCTCTGCCTTTGACTCAGGTCATGATCTCTGGGTCCTGGGATCCAGCCCCGGTTCAGGCTCTCTGCTCAGCGGGGAGCCTGGTTCCCCCTCTTTTTCTGCCTGCCTCTCTGCCTACTTGTGATCTCTCTCTGTCAAATAAATAAATAAAATCTTAAAAAAAAAAAAAGCTAAAAAAATAAAAGAGTAAACCATAGGTGCTCAGGCTGCCATATGCAGGTGCATGAGGTGTTCATATACCTCTAAGTCTAAGCCCTTCCTACCTACCTACCTACCAGGTTCGCTGGGTACTGTAAAGCATGGCTAATTTTCAAAGTATGGCCATGAAATACCAGTCTCTGCTTAATGGTATCTAAGGAAGTTTCTTGTCATCTAGCAGAGCAAGACTGGCAGGTCATGGAAAAAGAGAACAGAAAAACACACTGACTCTTTGCAGCACCCATAGATCTGCCCCCCCCCACCACCCCCGAATCCCACTCCTCCTCCTGCTGGCAAAACAAACACTTGCTGAAGCTTCCTCTGAGGACTGTAGGCCACAGTGCAAGGGGCCAGGGACTGGGGGAGAAGGGTGGTGGTGGAAAGGGGTGATTAAGACACGGCCGAGGCCTTTAAGGAGCCTGTACCCTGTGCAGGTGACAGACATAAATAACGGACTTGCAGCAGAGGGCTGGAATGTTCATAAGCTCTGAGGACACTCTATCCTCCCTAGTTGCAGAGTCTGTATTTGTGCATTTGCCTACCAAAATTTACTTGTAATCTCAAAATCAGTATCCGCAGGGCCTTTGTAGACATGGGCAGAGTGAATAATTTGAGTCGCTTGATATGCAGGTTCTCCTCTGAGCACGAACAAGGTGATGTTCTGCTTTCTTCTTTCAGCTCTCATACAGAGGTGAGCAGAGAATGGAGATGGTGGAGGACAGCATGGGGTGGTTCAAGAAGCCCCGGCTCTCGGGCGAGCTGGACAGGGGCTGATCCCAAACTCCCATGAGGCACTCATTAATGGGTTTGCCTCAGGCAAGTCACTTTAACATTTCTAAACCCCTTTTCCTCTTTGGTAAAATAAAATAAAATCTACTAGGATGACTCGTTTTCAATTTTAATTTCAATCTAAGTGACAGACAGAAAGACATACAACACATTTTCCCTACGAGTAATGGTTCAGTATTTGCTAATACAGTGTTTGCAGAGATTTTACAGAAATAGGACTACAAATGATGAGAATCGATTGTTAAATTTTCTTGGATATAAAAAGCTGGAATGAATCAAGAAAAACAGTAAGAGTATCATAACTAAAAGTGAAAAAAGAGGCAAAGGAAAGTCAAAATCAGGCAAGTTTGAACTAAACCATAGATTAACTCTCAGAACCTGTTCTTACCAGGAGCCGCAGCGGCAGAAAACTCTGCTGATGGGGATCTAGACAAGGTCTCGAGGTCTGAAGTCTGACCGACTTCCGAGAGGTGAGTCACAGAATCTGGAGAGAGGGAAAATGCTGACAAAATATCATCCTACCATAAGCATCTTTACTCATTCTGCTAGGCCTTTAATTTAAAGCCCTGTTGCTCTGCTGATTGTCATTCCATGATTGTACCAAGTGTACAAAGCATGGCACAGGTACTTCCAAGGTAACAGAAAGCATGTTTCTTCAACTTCTCAAAAAGCAAACTATGTTTAGATGCATGAAATAATGAAGTAGCTGTTAGGATTTCACAAAATAAATCTAAAAATGCCCAAAGGGAAATAGAAGACATTGAAATGATGGCCCTGGAGGATAGAGAGTAAGAGAAACAAAAAGCTGTCTGGGAACATCAGCCTACATTTATTTCATTTTCTTCATTCTGGAAGAGGCTTGGCTCACATAGTAGGGGGATCTGATGTGCTCCTGGAAGAGCACATTCCCTCAGTACAGAATGATGGTAGGTAAGAGTCCACTGTGCCAAAGCCAGACAGAGACCACGCTCAGCATGCTTGGTTTCCCAAATCTTTATATTTGTGCAGTGGTAATCTACCATACTTTAATTTTGGTTACCCTGCCACTTCCTCCAGGGCCAAGAGGTCTCCTGCATAGCAAAGAGCTATCTCTCTGGAAGGGTATTCCTTTCACTCTTGATCAACTCAAAATAATAAGAGAAGACAAATTATAACTAAGGATGCGGTATGGTGTTTTCTCCTCTAGCTGGAGGCCCCATTAGGATGTTGGCAGTTACCTGATCGTTTCTCTCTCAGAGAGTATGGGAAGTCCAAGGCTTTTCCCGCATATCTGGAGAGCAGTGAGTCAACGTCATCCATGGTGAAGCCAATCTCCTGCCCAGCCAGCAGCTGGTGCAGTGTCTGCACAGCCACAGTGGCCCAATCCACTTTCATGTTCATGAGTAGCTGCTCCAGCATGAGGAGGGGGTTAGAGGACAAGTGGGAGTAGCTGGCCCGGTGTGGCTCAGGTAGGGTCAGCAGAACCTGTTTGGAGGGTAGACCCATAGATTAAAGAAAATAGTACACACGTTTCAGAAGAAATCCAAGGTTCTTACTGGATCAGGGACCAAAGGTAGATGACCAGCTACCAGGGCTGGGGAGTAGTCTTTCAGGAAGCAAGGCTGAAGTCCTATTTCAATCTTCCAGGAGGCAAGCAACAAGTACTTCAGGTACCTTTTACCTAGATGAAATGTTGGCTAACTTCCTCTGTAAGGGGTCAGATAATTCATATTTTAGGCTTTATGGGCCATGAAGTCTCTGTGGCAACTACTCAGCTCTGCCAGTGTGGTGTGAAAGTAGCCATAGGCCATATGTAAGTAAATGAGTGCACACACTTATATTAAAAAATATCTGGGGCGCCTTGGTGGCTCAGTGGGTTAAACCCTCTGCCTTCAGCTCGGGTCATGATCCCAGGGTGCTGGGATCGAGCCCTGCATCAGGCTCTCTGCTCAGCGGGGAGCCTGCTTCCTCCTCTCTCTCTGCCTGCTTCTCTGCCTACTTGTGATCTCTGTCTATCAAATAAATAAATAAAATCTTAAAAAAAAAAATCCGATTCACAAAAGCAGGCTGAGGACTGGATTTGGCCCACAGGTGGCACCTCCAAGTATAGCTGAACTCTACCTGATCCTTAAAGCCACTACTTTAACCATCTGAGGCTTATTAGAATGAGCAACATAAAGTAGTATTAGTAGGCTGCCTGAACCTAGCACCTCCAGTGTCCTGCAGGTAAATGATGTCTCTACACTCCTAGAGACTGTTATCACTAGGCTTGAAATATGTTCACTGGTTCTGCTCATTGCCAATTTTCAAGGATTCCCCCTATTTAGTTATAGTGCATCAAAAAACAAAAAAAGGGCATTTTCTTTAGGAACATTTTATGTAGTAGAACTCTTAACAAGTGGGCCGGTAGTCATACTGACGGTTCTCCCAGCACTCATTCTATTCATGGGACAAGTTCCATACTCATTGAGTGAAAGACATGACTGCCAATCAGAATCATCAGAACAGTGTCCGAGGGCCCTAATTCTCCCCAACCCCCCTCTTTTCTAGATTACTTCTTCTAGCTTGTAATTTCTTCTATTAGTGTCTCCAAGGTTACACATCAAAGGTAAGAACCTCATTACCTAGAGAATTAACTCTTTCTTCTTTAGCAAGATGAGGTTATTAAGTAGTTTGATATCCTTCCTCAGAATCTCTTTGGAAGATAGCCAGGCCCTGTCCCAAGAGATTCAGTTTTTTTTTTTTAATTAACATATAATGTATTATTTATTTCAGGGGTACAGGTCTGTGATTCATCAATCTTACACAATTCACAGTACTTACCATAGCACATACCCTCCCCAATGTCCATCACCCAGCCACCCCATCGCCCCCACCTCCTTCCCCTTCAGCAACCCTCAGTTTGTTTCCTGTGATAAGAGATTCAGTTTTAATTGATCTGGGGTAAAGGTTAACGATTTTTTTTTAAAGTCCAGGTGATTCAAAAAAAAAAAAAAAAAAAAAAGAAAACTGATTTAGGGGACCTGGGTGGCTCAGTTGGTTGGGTGACTGCTTTCAGCTCAGGTCATGATCCTGGAGTCTCGGGATTGAGTGCCGCTTCGGGCTCCCAGCTCCACAGGGAGTCTGCTTCTCTCTCTGACCTCCTCGCTCATACTCTCTCTCACTGTCTCTCTCTCAAATAAATAAATGAAATAGTAAACTAAACAAAACAAAACAAAAACCACTGATCTAGCAGATACCAGGGAAACCACAAAGGGAACTTAAAAGGGCCACTTGGAACTCACTTTGGAGGGGCGCCTGGGTGGCTCAGTGGGTTAAAGCCTCTGCCTTCGGCTCAGGTCATGATCCCAGGGTCCTGGGATTGAGCCCCACATCTGGGCTCTCTGCTCAGCAGGGAGCCTGCTTCCTCCTCTCTCTCTCTCTCAATCTGCCTGCCTCTCTGCCTACTTGTAATCTCTCTCTGTCAAATAAATAAATAAAATATTAAAAAAAAAAAAAAAAGAACTCACTTTGGAGACAAGGTAGTAAGAGAATGACAACCCCTAAGGGACGCAGAAGTGGGCTGCTGGATAAAGGTTTTATATAGCATAGGCCAAGAATGGCAAGTGTCTAGGAGAAGAGCCACTGAAAGGTTAAGTTCTGAAGCAGGAGCTGGGCCAGTGGTCTCTCCCCAAGGCATGCCTTCCCAACTCCCCCTTTCCTTCCTGACCTTAGATCCCATATACAGTGCCTGGATTTCACGGTGTTGGACAGCAGTCAGTTCTCCGTAGAAGTGCGTGGTGAGGTAGTTGGCCAGGAAGTGAGAAGCGGCCAAGCTAGGGTGCTGGTTGAGGGATTGCTCTGTGACCTCAAGGCACATTGTGGGATCAGGAATTCTTCGCAGGAGCTGTTGTAGGAGAAGGGTAGAGGAGAAAGGTAAGGCTCATAAAGAACTCAGTCCAGCCTTATTTGGGAATGGAACATTTAGGTTTATTAATCTTGGACTAATCCCTTCTCTGCACTCTTTCTTTCACCACCCCTGCAGCTTCACAAATGATGACTGTGACCAGAGTTTAGCAAAATCCTGGACCCAGCTGACCATCTCGCATGAAAGACAGGGCTGGGCACCTTCCAATGAAGATGACTATGATCTTCTTGAGGCCAAGAAGGACTCCCAAAGGACACGAAGTGGCAGATCTGAGATTGCAAATGCTTTGCGTGGTATTTAGCATAAACAAAGTCTTCTGATTTGACTAACCTTTTTGTCTTATTCCAAAAGAAAAATGGCAAGAGATGGAAGCTTACTTGCAGAGCCTTTTCATGATCTCCTCTTTCTAGAAGGTGGAGAAGATGCTTTTGATGTAGGCTGACTAAATGCTCTCTTGGAATAGGGTAGAGGCCGCCCCACTCCTCACACAGTCCATATTCCTGGAAGCAAATACACACAGCTTCAATCCCTTTGATCACTGACTTTGTCACATCCAGCTTTTGACTGATTTCTCTCAGCAGTCTTGAGTCTGCTAAAGCCCCAGGAAAGTTTGGTTAAGTGCTGATGGGAACTTCGCTCTGGGATTAAAGTGGGCTTGTAAACTCAAAGGACTAGAGTGGCAATGGAGTTATGTAAATGATTAAAGTAGGTTGCTGATTAATGGTATCACTTTTCTCTGAGATCTAACATAAAAAAGAAACAGATGGCATGAAGTGACTGACACCTTGTGTTAGTCCTGGGGCGATATTAAGAAAGTGGGGAGGACTAAGACTGTCCAAAGGAGAAAGTGCTGAGTAATGGATAGAGTTGTTCAATCAGTATATTGTACAATGAAACTACTATATCACTAAATGTCAATTATACTAGAATTAAAATAAAGAACAAAACAAAACACAAAGGAGAGAGTGCGTACCCAGCTCTGATTGTTGTCATGTGAATGTGCAAGCCCAGTGTTGCCAAACGTCAAAAAAAACAATAAAATTTTTTTTAAATCAAAAAACTTCCCTATTTTAAAATGTTGGCAATGAAGTTAACATGAAAAAATAAAAACGTGGCAGACCAATACTGCATGGGTCAAACATACATGCTGGGCATTGGATTCTGTCCATGTCCCTGTTTGCTACTCCCCACCCCCAATCTGTGAACCTTGGATTAAAGTTTTAGAAAATGGAATTTCCAAGGCTTTGCCTGAGTATTTTACTATGGTGTCTTCTGGAATGCCCTCCCCACAACTCTGACTGGGGCCACCTTGTTCAGGATGTTTCTTTGTTTTTCAGGCTACATCAGGTGCCCTGCCTGTGCTCCCACCACAGTCTGGGTTTACTTCTGTCAGCTGATATTTCGCAATCATCTAGGGATGTGTGTCACAATAAAGGTTTCTTCAATGCATGAACATCTGAATGAGTACATCCACATTTTGAACTATGGTATATGGGCTCGTTAAAGAATAAATAAAATTCTATTTGGCATTCAAATGTTCAATAAACATATGAAAAGACATTTTCATATGTCATAATCAAGGTCATTAGTAATCATGGAAATGTAAATTCGAGCATGAGATACCATTCTACTGGCACAGAGGACAATGCTGGACAATACCATATCCTTATGATATTTGGTAAGAGGAACTGCAAGCGGTCTACTGAGCTGAAGAGCAATTTGTAATGTCTCAGTAAAGGTGAGGATGCTCACGCCCAGTGATTAAACAATTCCACCAGTAGATCTACATTCTGTACTCAGCGTACGGAGTGTAGGGTGATAGTACAAATGCATCCATTGCATTATTCTCTACACTTCTCCCTCTGTTGGTAAATTTTACCCACACAAAAAGAAAAAAGAATGTGACGTAATTACAAAAAAATGTGGACACTGATACATGGAAAGGAGTCTACAGTCAGGTAGGGAGCTGCAACTCTGAGAAAGGGAAAAAGGGGAATACCACTCAGGAAAATAGTACCTTTGCTTCTAGAATCATGTTCATGACAATTGATGGGTCCTCAATGCAACAGTTCCTCAGGCTCTGCCAGTCACACCACACTGGGGTAGACTGCAAACCTAGAATCTAAGGAAAGATAGGAAGAGCTATTAAACCACACTTCAGCTTCCCCCTCTATGAACATTCAAACTCATCGGAGTTTCCAGGGATGGGCCACCCCTAGGTTTCTGTCCCAATGTCAAGCTGTCAAAACTTGCCAGGAGAAGAGGAGAATTAAAGCAAATGGAAAAATCAGCATAAATTTTACATTTGCTATGCAGCCATACCACTGAAATCTATCTCCCTGGGCCTCTTGATCTTGAATATAACACACATCCTGAAATAATCTTTCATTTTCAAACTGTCATGTCTATGTAGCCTTTCAAAATGGCTCTTGACATTTAAAACAATCTTTAAAAAAGACATAATAAAGATTAAGATCTGTAAGAACTCTTGAAAAACAAGGAACACATAACAGACATAAAACATGCACAAAACTCAAGTACACATGTGAAAGAGGCTTTGCAGACTGTTATTACTATCCTTGTTTGATGCACACATATTTAAAATTACAAAAGGAAAATAACAGGAAATAGAGGTAAGGTCTCTTTTCATTGTTCACCCAAGAACAGAAGCCAGATGCAGGACAAAAGCCAGGCCCAGATCATCTGTTTCTTAAAGTCCAGCATCACTTGAGAAAAGGCTGGAGTTGGTAATATGGTGGGAAGCCTATTTCCTTCTTCTTGATGCTGGGAACCATACCTTCTGATACACCCGCAGCTCTGCCAGCTTTCTCTGTAGCTCACACTTCAGTCCGTCTTGGACAGTTGTATCCGAGATGCAGTATGCCAAGATCTCCAAGCACCACTCCAGGGGCCACCTGTCCACAAGCTGTAGGGTTAGCCGACTTCGCAGAGATGCGTCCTTCACAGGGAACAGGAACTGCCAACCCTCTTTGTCTACAAGACAAAAAGATGTCCAGAGGTAGCAAGCCTGGCACTGGAAGAGCTCAAAAGTCCAGGCTACTCCTTAAGAGAAGGGCTTTGTTCAATTTCATAAAACAGGAGCTTGGATTCTTAAGATCCTTCTGACGTTAATTAATTTTTATACTTAGAACCATTATATGAAAAGGAGAAATGCTATATGCCCTCATGTTTCTCTTTTTGCATACTTAATCACAGTCATGAGACTTTCTGAAAAGAGAGAGAAAAGGAGACAGGAGAGGAAGAAAAAGGAAGAAAGGGAGAAGGAAGGAATGAAGGAAGAAGAGACGGAAGAACAGATGAAGCTCTCCACGTTTTGTGATAGCACTGGGTCAGACTCAGACTGTAGGTGGAACTTTGAGTGTTCCCTGCAGTTTCTGCCCTGTGTCATACAGAACTCTTCAAAGTTATTTCAGGTAAACCAGTATGACCCCCTCCATGCCCTCTGTCATAATTACTCAGTAGATCTTCTCTCCTACACCCATTTCACAGATCTGAAAACAGACTCAAAACAGTTAAGACTGCACAGCCAGTCACTGGATTTCTCCACCTTCTCCTGGAGGGATTTTCTCCTTTCTGCAGGGCAGTCAAGCCCCTGCCTGAGAAGCCATTTCCTACGGCATGCCCAACTCTTGTCCCTGCTCAGTGGAGTGTTACAGGTCATTGCCCTCAACTCCCTTAAAAGCTCTTTGGGAGTTTTCATTTATTTTTCTCAGAGCAAAAAGGTGGTTTTATTAAAGCATGGGGACAGGGCCTGGCAGCAGAAAGAGATGCCTCATTGGGAGCTTTTAAAATAGGGGTAGTCGAACAGGCCCACAGTCTCTTTTGTTTTTAAGATTTTATTTTTAAGTAATCTCTACACCCAACATGGGGTTTAAACTCACAACCCCGAGGTCAAGAGTTGCACGCTCTACTGAGGGAGCCAACCAGGAGCCCCCAGTCTGTTTTTACGTATAAAGTTGTGTTAGAATATATCCACACTCATTTGTTTATGTATTATCTCTGGCTGCTTTCATGTTCTAATGGCAGAGTTGAGTAGTTGCAACCGAGATTGTATCGTCTCCGAAGCCCTTTAGAAAAAAAGTTTGTTAGCTCCTGTTTTAAAGTCAACATTTGCCTGAATTCCAGCTTGGGCTTCTGGGGGTTTGGCTCAGATATCTGTACTTTATAGAATTTTCCAATGATTCTGGTAAGCAGTGTTGAGGATACTGGCTATGAGTGCCTGTCCTGAAGTTAGATGGAGGGTGCCTGGATGGCTCAGTCAGTTAAACAGCTGCCTTTTGCTCAGGATTGAGTCCCGCATCGGGCTCCCCGCTTTGACAGGAGTCTGCTTCTCTCGCTCCCTCTGCCTCTGCCCCTCCCCACTACTCCTGCTCTCTCTCTCCATGTGTGTGCTCTCTCAAATAAAGAAAGAAAGAAAGAAAGAAAGAAAGTAAGTAAGTTAGATGGGAGTGGGGTTCTAAGCTCTGCTGCAGCACTTACTATCCTGGGCAAGTCTCCTATTCTCTGAGCCTCAGTTTCCTTTTAATATGATGAGATTATCGTGGCAGCTTTCTCTAGAGTTATTGGGATCAAATGCAATGACAGACTCATTGAATGCTCAACGTTATTAGCACCAGGGAAGGGGGGGCACAGCCTTCTGCTCACCACATGCCGCAGCACAGCTCAGGACTGCATCTTTTACGTTGCTCAAGTCGTCCATGTCTCGCCCATACACTTCTGTGAGCTGAAGGGCTCGGGGCCAATCTCTGGCTACCAGGGCTTCCTCGAAGGCCTCTGTGAGCACTTGTAGGGCACTGGGAGAGTGTAGGCCCAGGAGGACGGTAGAGAGACTGGCCCGGCCACAGAGACTCGCTGCCAGGCTCTGCCCCTGCTCGTTGGACCGTCGTAGTGGCTCCCAGGTAGCCAGGAGGGAGGCCTTGAGCATAGGGAACTGTTCTAGGAGGCGCTCACACTCCTGAGCTACCTGCTCTGCACTCAGAGGCACCTCCCTGCGGCCACGAAACTCCTTCCATGACAAGCTGGGCTTGGTGAGCTTTGGCCCCTGGGAAGCCCCCAGACAGGCCACTGTGGCCAGCAGCTTTGAGCGAGACTTAAGGAAGGCCAAGGCAGAGGACGTAAGGGCTGGGAGTGATGACTCCCTTGGGGAGGAGCGGGGCTTTCTCTCCACTGTGGAATTCCCAGTTGGCTTTGGTGAGCCCAGTGTAGAAAGTGGGAGGTCTTCCAGGCACTGGGAGGTATGTAGCTGGACAAGGACGCCCAGGTGGGTCAGAAGGGATGACGTCTGCTGGCTTTGCTGGGAAGAGCAAAGGGCAAGAGGCTCACAGCAGCAGTTCACGATGACTTTCGGCACACTCAGGCTGAGCCCCTCTCGGGCCAGAAGGGCTGCCAGCCTGGAGGGAGAGAAGCAGAGGAGGCACAAAACCTGAGCGCACACGCATATTACCCAAGCTCAGAATTCGTTTGTTTATACAATCAAATGTAAATGTAGACTCTTTAATTGTTACTCTTAACTCTCTCTTTTCTCCTCACATGAACGCCAGCCTAACAGACACCCTGCTCTGCTCTCAATATCTCACTTGATATTCTATCTGGGAGATCTGTCCACATCCCTCTACCGAGAGACCCCCTCATTCATGTTTATATCTACATAGTACTCCATTATGGGTTGAGCCATAATTTATCTAGTCTTCTATTACTGAACAGTGGATTTTTCTTACCTGTTTCTATTACATATAAGACTAGAACAAAATGACTTTGTATATATATAATTTTTCATGGCTCAGGAAAGCCACAGGGTACATTTCCCCATGTGGATTGCTAAGTCAAAGGGTATACAAATTTGTTCTTTTAAATAAATATGGACAATCTGTCTTCCCACAGGGGTTGTATCAATTTATATCTCACCAGCAGTCTTTGAGAAAGCTTGTTTTCCTATAGTGTGCCAACTAATGAGTTATCCAATTTTTGGATTTTTGCTTATTCATAAGTGAAGATTAATCCCTTAATTTTATGCTCGTAATATAAATGTTGGTAGAGGTGGTGAAACAGAAAGAAATGAGGCAGACTGAAATTGAAGTTTAATGTAGCAAGAGTAAACAAAAATTAAGGGAAAAGTCTGAAAGAAATCCCCACTCTCTGTACTGAACTCAAGCACAACCCCACTGAGCCCTGGCATTCCTTAATGAAACGAAAACAGTTCTAAGAAGGCCCATCCGTGCTTAAGTCCCACAGAGTAGCTCCTACCTGTCTGGCGGAACTTGTCGCTCAAGTAGGAGGTGTGACACAAGTTGGGAAGAGCTCTGTTGCAGGAGAACAAATGGATTTCCCACCTTGACCTCCAAGTGATCTGCAAAGATAAAGTGACTTTTGTTTTCACCACTGACCAGAACAGCTCAGAGCCCTGTTCCCCAGAATTAATAAAAAAAGGGTAATGTCAAAATGAAGACTACATTGAGGGGTACCTGAGTGGCTCAGGTCATGATCTCAGGGTCCTGGAATAGAGCCCTGAGTCTAGGTGGGGAGCTTCCTTCTCCCTCTCCCTGCCATCCCTGCTCATGCTCTCTCTCAAATTAAAACAAACAAACAAACAAACAAAAAACCTTAGGAAAAAAAAAGAGTACACTGAGAGCCCTTCTGTTGATATTTTCTATGTAAAGGGTATTCTCGACAGGACCCTGATTGCAAGTTTACAACTTATTATGCTCTAAAGACTTCCAACTACAGCAGACTTTAGTGGGTAGGTCTAGCCACAAACAGCTCATCCTGCTCTCTTCACCATGACTAAAGTGCAGGCAACACTTGCTCTGCGGACTGAGATAAGAACCTGGCCCTCATGTTACAGCTTGATCCTCTCCCAGTCCTCAAATCCATGACAGTCTGAGAGAGGTATTTTTTGTCATTAATGCAATCAGAATTTACTGAGTACTCCCATGTGCTATACAGTTGTACTGGGCAGTAGGGAGACAAGGATGAGTAAAACACACAGATAAGTAAGAGTGGACTCTATAAATCTAGTGTTCATGGCTACTGCTGTACCCACAACCTCTCTCTTTTTTTTGAGAAGGGGTGGGAGTGAGCAGAGGGAGAGAGAGAATCTCAAGCAGGATCCATGCCCAGTGTGAAGCCCAGCGTGAAGCCCAGTGTGGGGCTCGAACTCACAATGCTCAGATCGTGACCTGTGCCGAAACCAAGAGCCGGACACCCAACCAACCAAGGCACATAGGCGCCCCAGTACCTAGAACCTCTTTTGTTGTGCACCCTTCCTCTTCCCTGCTCTAAACACTGGGCCAGTCATGACTCCAGCTCCTCTCTCGTGACTCACCAGACTCAGAGCTCAAGCTCTGAAGGAGAACTGTAGCCATGGTGCTGCAGTAACTGAAAAAGGTGCCCATGTAGTCAGTCTGCTGGCTGCCTGCTGGGGTGTGCTTGCCCAAGTTCTTCTGGAGGAGCTGAGTCTGGATGTGCACAGGGTGGGCCTCAGCCTCTGGAGCTTTCTGGGCTGCCTGCTCCACCAGCGAGGACAGTGGAGTACTCCGGGGCTCTGGAAGGAGTTATGACAGGAGAAGGGATGGAAGCGTTAGTCTCTGCTTCCGGCTCTGATCAACAGGGCCTTCGTTAGCTTAAGTGCTACACTTACAAGGTAGCTATAAAATCCTACACTGGTTGCCTGTATGAGTGATTCTCAGCCAGGAAAGCTTTGAGTATAGAAAAATCAGGGTGGAGAGTCCTGTTTTCACCCCAGTGTCTTTGGGGTGGAATGGCTCTGTGGAGAGCAATGGTAATCTTTTAGCGAAGGTTGATCAATATTTACTAAGTACCATCCGGGTGTATTCCTCATTAAAAGTCAGGAAGATGTATCAGCTAATGGAGCATGAAGCATCCCTTCACTTGAGTAGGGGAGAATCAGGTGGAGTTAGCACATCAGAGGCAAGCCCTGACGAACGAGGGGGCCGTAAGAGCCCAGTCCCGGAGTGCTCAGCCTCTGCTCTAAAGTGCTCCACTCCTGGCTCTTTCCTCTCCCTCGGTCAGCCCTCATCTGCTGCCACGCGTCGGGCCCATACCTGGCAGCTGTAGTCCCTCTCTCAGGGACTGGAGGACCCGATCCAGCTGCTGCGAGAGGGCGGCACGGCTGGCCACACAGTCCTCGGTGAGGCTGGGCCAGCACAGCTGAAGCAGCTCAGCCACGCTGCACCTCGGAGGGCCCGCTCCCTTTTCTTCTACACTCTCTGTGGGAAGCAAATGAGAAGAGTGAACTCTGATGCGGACCTAATATTCCACACCTAGGAATCAAGAGAAAAAGAGAGAAATGCAGCTCACCTGGTTTAGTTTGTCCGGCTGACGTAAGTGGGTAATTGAGGATCTTACTGATTTGCTGAAGAATGACCGGAAAACCTCGAATGCCATCAGCATTGAGAACCACGTGGTCTAGCCGTCGACCTGGAAACGGATCGAAAGAAGAGGGAATGCAAGACAAAATCAAGCACTTTCAAAGATTGATACTCAGTCCTGTATTTACTTACAAAAATTTTATCTTCTCCAGTGTTAGGGAGGAAATATATGCTGTGCCGTTCTGGGTGACAACCAGTTTACCTGGCTTATTCCATGCCTGAGGTTCCAGAGCGACCTTCAGCATGATGCCTCCACTGTCAACAGCAGCAGACCCAGCATCTTAGGCACTCCGCTGGAACTGCTGTCCTAGGCCAATCACTTCTTGTGAATTTGCCTTGGTCATGCCCTCAGCTGAGAACCTGAGCTCGGATCGTATCTATCTTCTCTCTTTGCTTAAAGTGGCATCTTGACACCCTGACTAGATTGAACAACTCTATGGATAAAGATTATTCCTTATATCTCTCTTGTACCCCCTACACTTCAGATAATCTGGAAATATAGTAGGTACTAAATTAATTCCTAACTGATTGACATGAAACCATCTCAGCTATTAACATTCTGAGTAATACCTCCTTTCATTTTCAAGTAGGAGTACTAGGTGAGAGGGAGGGAAATTGTGTGATAAAAACAGCATTGCACATGCCACAGCAGACTTTCTTAAAAGGACGATGTGAACATTAAAGGACATTTTAACCAACAACTCAGAAGTGATGTGCAGGGGTGTGCAGAAAAGAGGTACCGCAGCAGGCCTACGATCACTATCCTTTGAAAGTCTTGCTTGCAAACTTGCCGTTGGTTGGCAGCTGCAAACGTTGACTGGTAAATGGTTTCTGACATGGATATAAAATGAGCCAAAGAACACCTGCTTTCCTTTTGAGAGTCTAGAATTTTGGTACATGCGGGGCAGAGATGGCGCCCCATAAAAGCCTTGGGCGTTGAGTCTCTAATGAGCACCCTCGTACACACTTGTCACAACTACCGCTGGAGGAATTAAGCACAGCCTGTGTGACTCCACAGGGAGAAGACTCTGGGAAGCTGTGCCTGGTTTCCTTCAGACTTTATCCCATGAGACTTTTCCCTTTGCTGATTTTGCTGCATATCTTTTTGCTGAAATAAATTTCAGCCATGAGTATGACTATATGCTGAGTTCTATAACTTCTAATGAATCACTGAGCCTAGGACTGGGTATCCTGTCATGACCTATTCACCGTTCTTCTCTTCATATTACTGACAGAGGGTTGCTGTTTCCAATGTTTGGTGTGTGTATCAAGGATGCATAGAATGGAACTTTGCCTAATCCTTTCTTCGTATTCTTCTACCTTCATATACTAGATTCCTCCAGGAATTCCATATACACATTCTGGGACATTATTAACCTCAAGATATAATCCTCCCTCTAGCTGTGATCCATGAATGATTCCCTTATGCCACATTTACAAATTCAAGACTGTTCTGGGTTTTAGGTTACGTGGGGTTCATTCTGGCAGGGGCATGCAGTCTAAAGGCACAATTTCCATTTATATAATTTTTTAAAAAAGATTTTATTTACTTATTTGACAGAGAGAGAGAGATCACAAGAAGACAGAGAGGGAGGGAGAAGCAGACTCCCCGCTGAGCAGAGAGCCGGATGCGGGGCTTGACCCCAGGACCCCGAGATTTCAACCCGAGCCGAAGGCAGAGGCCCAACCCACTGAGCTACCCAGGCGCCCCTCCATTTATACAATTTTTGAATATATATTTCGTCTTTGAATTTATCTATAATTTCCCTAAATGAGTGCAGATTGCCAAGTCTATTAAAAAGATAAGTGTCTCAGACTATATTTAAACCACCAGACTGGACATGAGGAAATTAACTAATACTCCTTTCTCCCTGTCCCCAGTCAGTATTTTCTTCTTATGCAGTTTATCAAGCATCTCAGAAACCCATCCCCTCATTGGAGAACAAGAAATAAAGCTGAAGAAGCACACTCACCCCGGCTCTCAAGGCTAATGTTCAGACGTCGTTCAGCTGTTTCCAAGAGCTGCTTGCAGGTTTTCCAGAGCTGGCACTGAGAGCAAGCAAGGTCAAATGCAGCCATGGCAGGGGGACTGAGGTCTTCCAGAACCTCTCTCAGGGGAGCAGTGGGTTCCACCAGGGAATTGCTTATCCAGAAGTCCTCCTGGAGCGTGGGGATGGGTTCTCCAGACGTGCTGAGTAACTTGTCAGTCACATCAGAGATGGAGTAAAATACCATCCCTGGACACCCAGAGGTGGAATAAAAAGCAAGAGGTTAACATGATTCTCACTATTTTCATTCTGAAAAATAGTTACCTAAAAAAAAAAAAAAGTTTGAGATCCTTCCGCACAAGATTATCTTCTGTACGTATTACCACCATCATTACAGCCTGCTCTTATGGACTCAAAACAATGTTATGAAAAGGCAGACCCAGAGAAACTCAAAGTGGTCAAGATGACTGGGGGCTTCTTCCTAATGGGATCTAAAGGTAGGTTGAGAAAGAACGAGGTATATTTGTGTGTGCTAATCAGAAACAATCTCTAAAACACATTGCTAAAAAAAAACAGGTAGAAAATGGGACTTACTGTTAAGAACGCATTTATATTACAAACAAAAAAGATATGCAGATATTCTTTTGAAGAGGTATGGTGAATTTCTGGGAGAACGCAGAAGGAGCAATCTGTGACGGTAGTTGATGTGCAGAGCCTGGATGACTAAGAGATGTGGAAATGTGGGGCAGGTTCCACTTTCAAGAAACCATGAAAGGATGGGCTTCTGCAGTGCCGTCCACGTTGGGCACTAACACCTGTGAATCCTATGCCATCAATGTTATACACAACTTCACTTTAAAGAAAAGTGAAGTGATATGTTTTATCCTGGAATAACTACATAGGAAGGAAATAAACTCCCAACCATTTCCCAAAGCCCAAGCCAGTGGCCATCAGAACACATGGGGGAAACAGCATTCACACCCTCCAGTTTAAACCCCATAGGACGAGCTGAACGGAGCAGCTCAAGTGGCAGGGATGGGACCACCAGGGTCAGGGAAGTTGGGCCACAACTAGAAATGGACTCTGCGTGTGTCAGCATTGCTATTTTTCAGGTGCTATGCCTACCTGCATGAGGAACCTATGATTTGCATGGCTGTTCCCTCACCCCCCACCTCCCCCGCACCTGCTGCTGCAGCGTTGCCAATGGCCTGTAGCGTGGAGCGGCCGCTGCCTGTTCTTCGAATGGTGCTGCTACCACCATCGGAATTCTGGTTTTCAATCTTGTGCTCTACCCGGGACAGCTCCTGGATCACCTCCTGGTAGCGCTCCATGAACATCAACTCCCCTGAGCTGGGTGAGGACTTCAGGTTGAACATGAACACCACCTGTCACAGGAAGAGGAGTGGGGGTTGTGCTGGGTCCCCGCTGAGTTAGGGAATCTAGAGATAGGAGATCTTGCCTAGCATTAGAGTATGGCTCTGAGACATATGCTTTGGAGGCTTGTGAGAGCACCTAATATTAGAAGAATAGATCAAATACAGAAATTATTCATAAGACTTAGCAAGAAAGCCGCTATGGCCCCCACAGAAAATAGGCAAAAGACGTGATAGTTTCCAAGAAAAAATGCATATGACTAATTACATATGACTAATACATAGATGAAAAATGTTTTCCCTTACTAGTAATCCAGGGAATTTAAGTTAACATTAATACCATTCTGCATCTATCACAATGACAAAGTAAAAACAAACCATCATGGAGTGCTGGTAGGATGCACTGTCACAATCTTTTTTTGAAAAGCAATTTGACAATCTACAAAGCTTAAAAAATGTTTTTATTCTTTCACTTAGTAATTTTTATGAGAAACTCTCTTAAGGAAATAATTCAAAAGACTTAATGCTCGAAGGTGATAATCTACAAGGTTGAAAAGAACTGAATGTTGACTAGCAGGGAAATGGTCAAATGCACCTACTTGATCAGACTACTGTGAGGTCACTAAACCCAATGACAAGGCAAATGCAAAAAAGGTCCTAAATAAAGGTATAGATTCAACATAATTTTGGTTATATAAAAGTCATTCATAACTTGGAAAAGTATTGGCAAAAATATACTTTACCTTTAATATCGGTTGTTCTGGATAATAGGGTTAATACTTAATATTTTTTGGTAATTTCTTGTAATATGCATGACTTATTATATAACCAGGTTAAGAAAACAGGGATTTTTATTAAAAAAAAAAAAAAAAAAAAAGATCAAGGTCCCAGCAAAGGAAGAGGAGGCGAGGACTTTTAGGAATAAAGCCTTGGAGGGGGTAAGGGTGGGGGGGAGGAGGGTCCCAGCTGAATTCCTCTCTGAATTTGGGTGTAAAAAGGTTGGCAGGGGTCCTGTTCTCCCACAGAGGTTCAGAATTATTATCATTTAAGGCTGGGATCTAAAATGATTAGAGGAAGTTGAACAAAGATTCTTCCACCACCTAGATTTCTCCATTTATTTCTCAACAACTGAACGCGAATGAAAGAAAAATTCTGACCTATTTGTTAAGGGATCAGCACAAGTGTAATAAAAATACCAAGAGAGTTTTAAAAACCAGAAGAGTAGGCTTTTATGCCATTAAATTTAAGCAATTTTTAGTAGAGGATTCTTGTATCTCTTACAGCTTGTACATAAACCTCTTAACATTTCCATGAGGTAGGACAAGCAGATATTACACTTAATTCCAATTTTCAAATAAAGATATGCAATTTCTGAGAGTGTAAGAGTCTTTCTGACTTTTATTCCTTGTGCTTTTTCCTATAGAACATGATGAACATTCTAGTTTGGTAGTCCCCTATACTTGTATAGAATTAGCATTTTAGTTATTATTAAAAATTGTCTGCATCTGAGCCTCGGTGGCTCAGTTGTTAAGTGTCTGCCTTTGGCTCAGGTCATGATACCAGGGTCCTGGGATCCAGTCCTGTATCGGCCTCCCTGCTCAATGGAAAGCCTACTTCTTTCTGTGCCTCTGCCCCTGCTGGTGTTCCCTCTCTTGCTGTGTCTTTCTCTTTAAATAAATAAATAAAATCTTAAAAAAAAAATTGCATCATTATTTTTAACTATATAAAAACACCTGTGTGTTCCCAGAAAGAGTACAAGGAAAGACACAAAAATATTTCAAAAATAAAAATATTTTGAAGTGATGAAATTGTGGCTAAATATTTTATCTTGTTGAAACACTGTTTCTGTTAAGAAACGATTCAATAGCTTAAATCTCCAGGATTAATCTTGAAATCCACAATGCTAAGGGCCTTGAACATGGAAACTCCCCTGTTGCTCCTGTTGGATATGGTCCGTCAGGTGCTCCTGAGGCTCTGGTTGCACATGCACCTAGCTTTATTTGAGGCCCAGCGGGGCCTGGACAGCCATGGGCTGCCTTAGTTTTCCTTCCTAGGACAAGGTATGACCTGGGCGGCTAACACCCGCTACACAGGTGCTCCCCTTACCTGGTGGGCTTCGGCAAAGTTCCCCCGGAGGATGCAGGATGCCAGCAGTGACTCGGGTGGGGAGAACATCATGGGGATGAATGAACTTTGAGACTGGGGCTGTAACCGGCCATCCAGTTCATTCCTTCCAGACACAGCGTTCAGACTTCCCTCTGTTGGCACACAAGAATGTGAGGGCCAGGGAAGCAACAGAAACTGAGGAAAAACTTGACTGCTGGCACCTCCCACTAAACTCTTATCTTTAAGGTCCTTCTCTAAAAGTTCTGTAAGTGGGGCTTAATTCTTCCTCAGCTGAAGAGCAAACCTATGCTAGTATCTTTGAATACAAGACTTAGGTACCATTTTTGGGTTAGTCAGCTGTTTCTCTCTGCTAATGGGTGACTCCATGATGGTTAGACAGCCCTTCCCCCTTTCCTTGCTGAAATCTGCTTGGCCATCTACAGAACCAACCTTCTTCTTTTTTTTTTTTTTCAAATTGAGATATAATTGACATGTAACATTGTAATAGTTTTAGGTGAACAACAAAATGATTTATGTATATATTATGAAATGGTCAACCCATTAAGTTTAGTTAACATCCATCATTCATCACACCGAGTTACAGATTTTTTTCCTTGTGATAATTTTTAAGATCTATTCTCTTAGCCACTTTCAAATATACAATAGAGTCGTGTTAACTATAGTTACCACACTGTGTATTATAGCCCCAGGACTTATTTATAACTGGAAGTTTATAGCTCTTAGAACCAACCTTCTTGAATGCAGACATAAACTGTTCAGTCCAGGATTTTATACTGTGATGTAGGGCAACTCTCTATCAGTGAAAAGCTGCTTGAAGTTGGCAAATGTTTGGGACCCCCATACCTGAAGTACTTGTGCTCAGCTCACTATTTGTACTTTCCAGGGATGGATTGGAACTTCTGTCCCGGCCATCTAAAGATATTAGGAAGAAAAGAGAGAACCAACCCTCAACTCCTTACAGTGCACGAGCTGGGGAGGGAAGAGGTAGTGGTGGTGCTGAAGGGGTAGTGGCAGAGGGAGAGGGAGAAAGAGAATCTGAAGTAGGCTCCAGGCCAAGCACAGAGCCTGACCTGGGGCTCCACCTCAGGACCCTGCGATCATGACCTGAGCTGAAATCAAAAGTTGGATGCTTAACTGACTGAGCCACTCAGGCATCCTGGTCCACCTCCTTTTAAAGGCAATTTGGTAATATCCATATAACTTTGACCTTGCTATTCTACTGTTAGGGACTTATTCTGTAGCTATATTCACACAGACACATATGTATGTATGTATACACAGAGATATATGTACAAGGTTGTTTACTATAGCCTTGTTACTAATAGTAAAAAACAGAAACAATTTAAAGGTGCACAAATGTATACAAAAGGGTATACATAGCAGTGAAATGCTAAGTAGGCCTTAAATTACAAGGAGAAAAAAGTAAGTTCTCAATATGTATCATGGCACATCCGTTGTATATATAAAAGAATGTAAGTGAAAAAAGAAAAGCACAGTTGCCAATACATACAGTAAATACAGTAAATACAGTATGATGCATCTGTATGCATAAAATCCGACATACGGTTATATGTCATGAAAATTTCTGGAAAGAAACTATTAGCAAGGTTACCTTAGGGGAGTGGGACTGGGATAATCCCAGATCCAAAGAATTAGATCCCTTATTCTTTGTTTGGACCATGTGATTTATTTTAAAGAATCCTAGACAAGTGGCAGCACACCACTTGGCCTGGCACATTGGAATGAGGACTGGGGAGAACCCTTCAGAGGGTTACCTGGCCGGCTCCTTCTGGACCGACGCCCCCGGCGGAGACTTGGATTCCCCGTGGCCATGGGCCGGTATCTTCGGGAAGGCTGCTCCTCTGAAACGGCAAACTCTGGGTCATATGGGAGTGTTCAGTTTTGATTTGACCCACCTCCTGGGAGGACAGGTAGGGGGAGATCTGGACTGGCTCCAGGAGACGGGTTTCTGACACTGGTTGCTATGGTGATAATGCCCTGAGTTAAGGTGTGACTCCCATATAACAACTCACTCTCCCACATTCCTGGGATTTTTTTCCCCTCCTCACTTTTGGGACCCACTGGCTCTCTTGTCTCCTCTCACCTGAGTTCTGGTTGCTTGTTACCACCTTGTATCTCCACTGGGCCTCCGAGAGAACCTTGGAAAACCGCTGCAGGCGGCTCTGCAGGCCATCTCTGCCTCCCGAGCAGCTCTGGCCTTCTAGCAGCTTTGGCTTCTCTGGGGGACTGTGGCTGCTAAGTTTATCCAGCTGCTCTTGTAGAAGCCTGAGGAAGGCCCCTATTGCAAATTCATCAGCCAGGAACCCGCTGATACCACTAGTAAAGTGCTTTAGGTCCAAAAAGCTGTGCCCATGGGGCCCTGGGGAACTGTCTTTTGGCTCTGTCTTCGGACAGCTTGGGATTGTATTAGCAAGGCTCCTGGGGACTCCCTGGCAACCCCGTTCTGACTTCCTCTCGGGTTGTGCCGTGTGCTGAGGGCTCTCTGATGGTGACCTCAAATCCAACAGACCCTTCCCCTCAATGTCATCATCCTCAGCATAGTCCTCGGGTAGGTGAGGCTCTGGGTGAAGCTCGGCGGAGGTGATGAGGAGCAATGAGAAGATGTTTTCTAGAAGTTCCAGGCACAAGGCGTTGGGAATACTGCACAGATACTGTTGACATCTGGCTAGGTATGTTGAGAAGAGATCTGAAGCACCTAGAGAAGCACGTATAAGAGAAGAGGCCAGAGAAAAAGAAGAGAGAAAATGTAAACATTAGAAATACTACTTGGCAGGGGCGCCTGGGTGGCTCAGTGGGTTGGAGCCCCTGCCTTCAGATCGGGTCGTGATCCCAGGGTCCTGGGATCGAGCCCCGCATCGGGCTCTCTGCTCGGCAGGGAGCCTGCTTCTCCCTCTCTCTGCCTGCCTCTCTGCTTACTTGTGATCTCTCTCTGTCAAATAAATAAATAAAATCTTAAAAAAAAAAAAAAAAGAAATACTACTTGGCAGACTCAAGCATTCTCACAACTTTTTAAGTCATTTATTTTTTAATGACTACGAGAAGCAGTTATAGGGAGAAGAATAAGAGACTATTCAGCCGTATCTTTGCATGATTTGCAGATTTTGCTACCTTAATCAAGGGTACAGCTTACTGAACACTCATTATTTTGTTTCTGCTTTTACATATTATTCCTCATCATCATAGGGGAAGAGGAAAAAAAATAAAACAAGAAAACAAGAAAAATAAGAGAGGGAGACAAACTGTAAGAGACTCTCTCTTTTTTTTTTTTTTTTAAAGATTTTATTTATTTATTTGACGGAGATCACAAGTAGGCAGAAAGGCAGGCGGGGGGGAGGGGAAGCAGGCTCCCCACAGAGCAGAGAGCCCGATGTGGGGCTCGATCCCAGGACCCTGGGACCATGACCCAAGCTGAAGGCAGAGGCCCCAACCCACTGAGCCACCCAGGTGCCCCGAGACTCTTAATCATAGTAAACAAACAGGGTTGCTGGAGAGGGACGGGCTAACTGGGTGATGGACATTACGGAGGGAACGTGAGGTAATGAGCACTGGGTGCTATATAAGACTGATGAATCATTCTGAAACCAATACATTATATGTCAATTAACTGAATTTAAATTAAAAAAAGAGAAAAATTTTTTAAAAAAATGTTTAAAAAACAAAACAGCAAAAAAAATATTATTCCTCATCTCCGACAAGCACTTCGTATTTCAGTTCCTGGAATGAAGGCAGCACAGAGATGCCTTATTTTTCAATTCTATTTTCATTCACTGTTACACTAAAGGGGATCATGAGCTACCTAGATCTTTCAAGAAATACTCACTAGTCAGAAATGACCATGCTCACTGGTGAAGGTCTATTCCAAAGCCACACGGAAGATAATGGAGCCCCGGTCACAGATGGCAAGTTAAGGAATTACAAACTATTAAGAAAAAAGGAAGAGGGGGCTCCTGGGTGGCTCAGTTAGTTAAATGTCTGCCTTCATCTCAGGTCATGGTCCCGGGGTCCTGAGATCAAGCGCCACATTGGCTCTCTGCTCAGAGGAGAGCCTGCTTCTCTCTCCCTCTGCCTGCTACTCTGCCTGCTTGTGCTCTCTCTCTCTCTCTCAAATAAATAAATAAAATCTTAAAAAAAAAAAAAACAAAGAAAGAGGATAAAACATGAAGTTCTTTCATAATGGAGGTTGTAACCCAGAACATTGACTTAGAGACCCACCTTAAAAAAAAAAAATAGAACAGAAAAATAATTGAGAGGGTGCTCCATTTGGAAAGGTAAGTATTGTTTCTTAAAACTTAGTTTGTATATCTCTTACACAAACATATATATCTCACAAATTATATACCTAAGTGTAAACAGGAGTGTGATGTGAAATGCTATTTTCACTGTAGGTTATAGTAAAAAAAAAAAAAAAAAAAAAAAAAGGATTTGGAAAATACTGCACTAAGTGATCAGACTCCTATTAGAACTTAGGTAATGTCTCTTCCACGTCCTTCTGATTCATGGCGGCTGACAAATGGATGAAGTTATTCCTGGACGTAAAAAAACCAAGGCCACCTCCCAATCCCACGAAGAACTCTCTGGGAAAGGCTGTTGCCGGCTTATGTCAGGGATGGGATGGCAGGGAGAAGTCTGTACCTGGGGAGGAGAGAGAATCATTTTCTGGCTCCGCAGCCATGGCCGGGTCCTCTGAAGGACTGTCTCTGCATTCCCGGCACTGGGAGTGCTGGTGTGAGTTCACACAGAGGGCATAGATGGCATACTTCATGGCACAGAAGCTCTGGTAGAGCGTCAGGCTCGGACACCGGCTCAGGTGCTCAGGGACTAGGGCTCCAGCTGAATCTGAATGGTAGAGACATGGGCAGAACTTCAGAGTTGGGTCTCTCAGGCAGGGGTGCAGGACGGCTGAGGCAAAGACACACTGCTCTTCTGGCTCAGACTTCTCACTCTTTCTCCTTGCTGTAGTTTGACCTGCGCCCCGTCTGGACCCTTTCTTGCACTCAACATCAACGTGCAGCCCCTTCGTTTCTTTTTCCCATCCGCTTCCGTTCTACATGGCTGTTCACTACGGCCCTCATGGCTATTTAACAAGTCTCTGCCTCATATTTCTTAAAATATCCTTTTTCCTTTTTTAAGAAAATTAAAATGTCAAGTTAATATTTAGTCCACCTAGTGCCACATTACGTAGGAGACAAGGTTTAAAATGCATTTAGACTGAATAATGAGAGCAAAGGCAACAAAAAGTTGCCTTTGTTAGAAATATTTGTTAGGAACAAATATTTAATGTTTAAGAAAGCACTGAAGCAGACATCAAAGGAAAAAACACAAACTCAGTTGAAATGCCTTGTACTTGTTTAATAATTTTTCATCAAAAACAATTTTTTTTTGATTATCAGGAGAAAGGGGGGGCACCATAATTTTTAAAGGGTCTCTAACATTTTAATCTGACCCTAATTCCTTCCATAGGAAAATATAACCTGCTTAAGCCATCTATATACTGCTTATAAGAGACTCACTTCAGACCTAAAGACACCTGCATATTGAAAATGAAGAAATGGAAAAACATTTACCTTCCAAATAAAGTGAAAAGAAAGCTGGGTAGCAATATTTATATTAGATGAAACAGACTTTAAAACAAAGACTGTAATAAGAGACAAAGAAGGGCACTGCATAATGATATAGGGAACAACCCAACAAGAGAACATAATAATTGTAAATATTTATGCACCCAAAACAGGAGGGCCTAAATACATAAAGCAACTATTAACAGACATAAAGGAAGAAACTGACAATAATACAATAATGGTAGGGGATTTTAACACCTCACTTTTATCAATGGATAGATCACTGGACACAAACAAGGCAACAGTGGATCAGAATGGACACAATGGAGCAGATGGATCTAACAGATGTATTTAGAACATTCATCCCAAAGCAGCAGAATACATACTCTTTTCAAGTACACATGGAAAATTCTCCAGAATAAATTACACATTATGCCACCAAACAAGTTTCAATAAATTAAAAAATACTGAAATCACATCATGCCTCTTTTCTGACCACAATTGTATGAAACCAGAAATCAATTACAAGAGAAAGTCTGGAAAGAATACAAATACATAAATACATGGAGGGTAAGTAACATTCTACTAAGCAATGAATGGGTCAACCAAGAAATTAAAGAGGAAATAATATATGGAGACAAATGAAAATGAAAACACAATAGTCCAAAACTTTTGGGATGCAGAAAAACCCGTTTTAAGAGGGAAGATTACACTAATACAGGCCTATCTCAAGAAACAAGAAAGATCTCAAATAAACAACCTTATACTTAAAGGAGTTAGAAAAAAAGAACAAAGCCCAAAGCCAGTAGAAGGAAGAAAACAATAAAGATTAAAGCAGAAATAAATGAAACAGAGACTTACAAAAAACAATAGAACAGATCAATGAAACCAGAAGCTGGTGCTTTGAAAAGATCAACAAAATTGATAAAACTTTAGCCGGACTCATAGAGAGAGAGAGAGAGAGAGAGAGAGAGAGAGAATTCAAATAATAAAACCAGAAATGAAAGAGAATAACTGACACCACAGAAATACAAAGAATTATGAGAGAATAATATGAAAAATTATATGCCAACAAACTGGAAAACCTAGAAGAAATGGATAAATTCTTAGAAACATACAATTTTCCAAAACTAAATCAGGGAGAAACAGAAAATTTGAACAGACTCACTACTAGCAATAGAATTGAATCGGTAATCGTAAAACAAAAGTCCAGGACCAGAGGGCTTCCTAGGTGAATTCTGCCAAACATTTAAAGAAGAGTTAATAGTACCTATTTCTTCTCAAGCTATTCCAAAAAATAGAAAATGAAGGAAAGCCTCCAAATTCATTCGATGAGGCCAGCATTACCCTGGTACCAAAACCAGATAAAGATACCACAAAAAAGAAAATTATAGGCCAGTATCTCTGCTGAACACAGATGCAAAAATCCTCGAGAAAATAGCAAACTGAGGGGTGCCTGAGTGGCTCAGTCTGTTAAGTGTCTGCCTTTAGCTCAGTTCACGATCTCAGGGTCCTGGGAAAGAGCCCCACACTGGGCTCTCTGCTCAGTGGGGTGTCTGCTTCTGCCTCTCACTCTCCCTCTGCTCTCTCTCTTTCTGTCTTAAATAAATAAATAAAATCTTAAAAAAAATAGGAATTGAATAAAATAATACATTAAAAAATGTATTCAGCATGATCAAGGGGGATTTATTCCAGGGATGCAAGTGTGACTCAATACTCACAAATCAATCAATGTGATACACCACATTAACAAGAGAAAGGATAAAAACCATATTATCATCTCAACAGATATAAAAAAGCATTTGACAAAGTAAAAGATCCACTTACGATAAAAACTCAACAAAGTTTAGAGAGAGCATATCTCAACATAATAAAGTCCATATATGAAAAACCCACAGCTAACATCATATTCAATGGTGGAAACCTGAAAGCTGTTACTCTAAGATCAGGAACAAGACAAAGATGTCCACTCTCGCCACTTTTATTCAACATAGTACTGGAAGTCCGAGCCGCAGCAATCATACAAGGAAAACAAAAGGTATCCAAGTTGGTAAGGAAAAAGTAAAACTTTCACTATCTGCAGATGACATGATACTATATATAGAAAACCGTAAAGATTCCACCAAAAAAATACTAGACCCGATAAATAATTCAGTAAAGTTGCACGATACAAAATTAATATACAGAAATCTGTTGGGCTAAAAAAAAAAGGACAACTGGGGCACCTGGGTGGCTCAGTTGTTAAGTGTCTGCCTTTGGCCTTTGGCTCAGGTCATGATTCCAGGGTCCGGGCATCGAGCCCCGCATCGGACTCCTTGCTCAGAGGGAAGTCTGCTTCTCTCTCTCCCACTCCCCCTGCTTGTGTTCCCTCTCTCACTGTGCCTCTCTGTCAAATAAATAAATAAAATCTTGAAAAAAAAAAAAAAAAAAAAAGGACAACTTGCTTAAAAAAGAAAAAAGCACTAAATGTAACAAAGCAAAAAAGAAGAAAAGAAATATTATCCATGATCCTGCCAACTAAATACAATCATTGTTACATTCTGGTTTAATGTCTTTGATAGTTTGGCATGTAAGTATGTACTTAAGTTGAGTGTAATGACATTTTATATATTATTTAGTTTTCCTATTTCTTAAGTATTTTTTACAGTACAAGCATTTAATTATATTTCTTCATGGACTAAATTTCTGATGGCTGCATACAGTTCTACTGAATAAATCCCTTCCCTAGGGATTCCTTTCGGGCAGGGCATGCAGTAGTTAGGCATGCTTTGCTACTATGAAGTTGCAATAAACTCGTTTATGTATGAACTTCCTTGTGATTAATTTTAGAAAGTAACCTCAGCTTTACCAAGGTTAAGGTAATATGAAAAACTAGACCAATACTGTTCTATGCCTCAGCCTCTGCATAGTAGGACAGGCAAGCACTTGCATGACCTTGAGAGTGAGTGACTCCTTAAATTTTGTACCCCAGATGCCTCTCTTGCATTACCTTAATCCCAGTACTATTATTGCTCTTTTTCTGTCTTTCCCAAGTTTGAGTTCCATGTGTGTCCTAGTGAGTTACCAGGGATCTGACTTAAAATACTTCTCTGGAAGCCTTTTGTACTTGTATGTAGAAAACAGAGAGTTCTAGTTCCTTTAGGAGATCTGGTAAACAAATTGCCTACTTCTCCAGAAAAAAATATAAAATATAGTAACAATGGTTTTCCAATTAGTAGTAGATTCTTTTAAAACATAAATCAAAACAGTATCTAGGTTGAGAGCAAAAAGAGCTTGTTAATGAGGAGCTGAGTTTTAAGCAGAGATCTGAGGTTAAAACACTTTGCTGTTTTAGGCAAGTCTTCTAAACTTCTTTATCTGTTTAACAGATTATGAAGGAGAGATGGGAGGGAAAGAAAGCACAGAATTTGCCAGGAAGAAGCTTATGAAGCATGGAAAGACTCACCAAGAACTTTCATAAATATTGTCCGTGACAATGCTGCAAATTTAGAGAGCAGGTTCTAATTCTGCTTCATTGGGATAAAGGTACATGAGGGGTTCCTAAGAAAATTCCAGGAGGACAAAGGTTCCTGTGGGCCTGTTCTCATAGGATTCCCCATACCTCACCAAGAAAGGAGAGGAGTGTCCCTACAACCCATAATCTGATTGGGACAAATAGTGCCAAACTAGTGGGCACCTGCTGGACCACCCACCTTGACAGATCAAATTTACATAAATCTTGTGCTGAAAGAAACTGGTGCAGGATTGTCCTAAGAGGGAAGCCTGCCCAAGTCATTCCTCACCAACTCACCATGTTCTTGCTGGAGGTCCTTGGCTGGCACCTTCTGTAAGAGCTTGAGAACATCCTCCTCCCTGAGGGCTGGAAGGTTGGTAAGATGATGGAGAGAGTAGAGCACGGAGTGGCTGTCTCCACCATATAAATGACTCAAGAGATCTCTCTTTGGTATGGGGTTGCTGAAGGGCAAAATTGAGAGGTTGGAAGAAAGTCAGTTTATATCTAACTCTGAGAAACCCATCTTAGTTCCCTCTTGTTCTTTCTCTCTGGCCCATGACACCACAGGTTTCACTTCCCTCAGCACTAACTTCTAGTTGGTTTGGGATGGAGCAGAGCATTCATTTACCATTAGGAAAGTACATCAAGTCAGCTCTACTTGTCTAGAAAGGACCTAGAAAGGGCCCACAGATTAGGCTTTCCAATTTCCACGCTCTTCCTGACTAACAGCTGACTTAAGGTTCTCTGATTGCTTTGAGTAACCCACCCCACTCCCCCTCTGCCCACTGTACTTCAGGAAGTGCTGATGAAGTGGGTGAAGAACAAAACACAAACCCGGATCTGGGGAAGACCTCAGGCTAAGTCATCGGGGAAGCACAGCCTTATACACAGGCAAGAGGCAGGTGTTGCATAAACCTATGATCCAGGATAACACATGCCTAATAACAGGGACCACACTTATTAGCTGTGTCACTTTAGGCATGTGATTTGACTCCTCTGGGCTTAAGTTGCCCCACCTTTACAATGAGGACAATATCGGCCTCTATCTCACAGAATTGCTGTGAGGCTAAAGTGAAATTACCCACTGAAAGGGCTCAGAGCGATGTGTGGCATACAGAAAGTTGTTCAGGAAATGTGAGCTTTTGTTCCATTTATCACTGTCATCCTCAAATTATCCTCCAGTTATAACTTTATAGCTATGGTAAAGATAATCATTATTTATATTCCTCTCCTGGTTTAATAGCTGTGATGATTATTAGTTGCAGGTCAATGCTGTCGACTCAAACATCTATGTGGAAGGCGGCCTGAAATGGTACACGCGCGGAGCATGGGGTCTAGTGTGTCCAGTGGTAGGAAGGCAGCTGGCCGTATAGGACTGTACCTGCTCTGCTGTACACACCACTCCAGGACCTCCAGGTGAGCCCACAGACCATCACAGGCATCCCTGAGGAGCTTGTCACAGCCCTGGTCCTGTGTTGATATGGAAGAAGAAAGAGATGCAGACTGAGGCACCTGGTGTCAGACAGTGACTGACTTCAGGACCCTGCATTCTGCCTCACTTCGAGACCCCACAGCCCTCACTTCCAGAGCAGCTTGCGCTGCAGAGGGAGAGTTACCTGGGCGCTGTGGAGTGTCTGGAGCAGCCTCTTTGCTGATGCTAGGCTCTGGCAGTGCGTCCAGCCCAGGAGCACGAGCAGTCGACTGAGAGGCCTGAATTCTCTGTCTAGTAGGCGGCCAAGACTTGGGAAGTCTTCCTCTTTCAACAGCGCTAGCGCTGTCACCTGTAAGCCAATGGAGGTTGCTGTAGACAGTTATGTGGCCCTGCTGCTTGTTAGGGTAGGAAACTTTTTAGTAAAATAGGGAGAAGTCGGACAAGGACAGGAGTCTCCAGGTGAGTACAGAATGTCCACAGAAAGTCTAGACTGTAAGTTTTCCAAAGGCAGGGACTGACTTCTGTTGTAACCCCAGCTCTGAGCACAGTACATGGCACACAGGATGAGGTTAAGAAACATCTGTCGAATTAAACTAAGGCTCAGTTGTGGTTTGGATGGAGGTCAGAGTCACTAAAGTCCCCCGTTGGCTCGGCAACATATTGCTGCCACTGTCTTTTCTTCCTCACACCGTCCAGAAAGCTTATATGTATCTAACATCTTAGATCTTGTCAAAGGGCATATATAAAATGACTGCAGTTCTAATTATGAATGATACTGGTTCTCACAGCCTTTTTTCCCCTGGGACTGTTGGATGGAGACACCAAATGATTCACTGCTAATTAGACTGCTTTGTGTTGGATAAATGAGCCAGAGAGAAATGAGAAATGAAAAAGCCTATAGGAAAATCCCTGGGTACTTCTGTGATGGGGAACGAAAAAGTTCGATTTACCAGGATCTGCTCGAGGAAATGCTTGCTGTTGCTCAGGCAGTAGAAATAGGCTGATTTCCAAGCCTGGGCTGGGTCAGGATTGGAGAACAGGGCCAGCATTGCCTGCTCAGGATCTAGATGATCGGGGGATACTACAAAATCAAACCAGACAAGGTTACTGGGAAATAGGAAGATATTTCCTAAGCTAAAGCCCATTCAAAAAACCAACAGATGTGAGAGTTCATTCTTTTAAAAAGTTAAACCAGGTTTTCTACACTTCTATGTTAAAGGCACTTTTACTTCTCTCAAGAGCTTCTGAAAAGCTCTTCCCAGCTATTGCTACTACTTTATTATTTTTTTCCATCATTCCATCTTAGACTATAAAATCTGTACTTCCACGAAAGAACACCTTACCATTTATGCTTAGCCTCTCCTCTAGATTTCCTGAGCAACTTGGAAGGCAACAGCCTAGAGGAACTTCAGAGGTTGGATACAGTGGAGTTACAAGCATGCAAGGAGAAGCGGCAAAGAGAACACACCTTTTCCCGAGGGTACGGCCTTCACTGGCTTTTCTGTGGCCTTCTCTGCATAGGTATGGCCATATAAGGAGACCAGGCTCCGTCCAGCCCTGTGTAGCAGGCAGTTGAGCACCTGCTCCTCCCGCAGGGGACTCCCTCCAGCCCTGCAGGCCTCCAGTAGTTCCTCACACAGGAGACGCAGCTCAACCCCGAGCGGCTCTGCGGGGCAACGCAGACTCCGCAGGGCTCCGTAGATGGCATCTACTATGCCAGCGGGCCCAGTGGTGGGGCCCTGCACAGCTCCAAGTGCCCTTCGAATGAGGTCCACCAGTGCCTTCTGCAGAGTGCCAGTGCCATCGTCCTCATGAAGCAGGAGCTCCAGCAGGGCCTGGGCTGCCTGGGGAGCCTGCCTCAGAAGATCCCAGAGCACAGAGACAGCTTCTGAGCTGAGCCGAGGGCTCCAGCTCTCCCGCCTCTGATTTCCGTCAAGCACAGGGCCTCCTGTATCTTGTGCTAAGGCTTCGTAGAACTCCTGAGTAGATGATAAAGCAAAGGGTCCGTGGTGAGCATGTCTAGGATGTTATCACTTATATGCTTGATGTTTTCCTCTTTTCAGTATAAATATGAGTGTGTCTGTAACAGCAGCAGTAGCAAACACATTATAGTAGTTACTTCGTGCTAAGCCCTTTACACAGAAAAATCAAATTAACCTTAAGAGGAAGACACTACTATTATCCTCATTTTACAAATGGAGAGATGGAGGCAAAGAGAGAACTCAACTGCCGAAGGGCTTCATTCTAAAGCTAGGCCCCTCTCACCACCTCCAAAATGTCCACTGTGGATCTAAAGCAGGGGCTGTAAATTCATAGATCAAGCAGATAATAACTGGACATAAGACATGATGCCCACTCCCATGGCATTTAAATTCAACTTGTAAGAGAATATTACACACCAGTTTTTAACCTCTGCTCCAAATCCTAGCCATCCTTTGAGATATAACCTATTCCTCACCCTTTAAAACCTTCCCAATACCTCCAACCCACAGGACTCTCCCTCTTTATTGGGCTTTGAAAGTACGCAAAATTAGTACCATCTGGTTTAATCTATAATTGTGGCGTGTGTGTACTGGTCTTTTCTCCCTGACTAGATGGCAAACCTTTGAAGGCAAGAACCTCTATAGCCTATAATTTGTTTGTACAGCTGGAACAGAGGGAGAACAGAGGAAGGGTTAGTAGGTGCTTTTCCCTGATTTAGCATCATGCCTATGGACAGTGCTCGGGGTGCTTCTTCATTAACTGCCTCCAAGATCATCACAGGGCCACGAGTCCTCGGCCTAATAAACGAAAAGTCCCTATCTTTTTTTTTTTTTTTTTTTTAAAGATTTTGTTTAATTATTTGTCAGAGAGAGAGAGAGAGAGAGAGAGCGAGGACAGGCAGACAGAGTGGCAGGCAGAAGCAGAGGGAGAAGCAGGCTCCCTGCCGAGCAAGAAGCCCGATGCAGGACTCGATCCCAGGATGCCGGGATCATGACCTGAGCCGAAGGCAGCTGCTTAACCAACTGAGCCACCCAGGCGTCCCAAAAAGTCCCTATCTTAAATCCTATTGTTAGTGCGTCTTTAATTAGCTGGTGGCCTAGAGAGAGAGAGAGATCAGAAGTAGGCAGAGAGGCAGGCAGAGAGAAGGGGGGGGAAGCAGGCTCCCTGCTGAGCAGAGAGCCTGATGTGGGGCTTGATCCCAGGACCCTGAGATCATGACCTGAGCCAAAGGCAGAGGCTTAACCCACTGAGCCACCCAGGTGCCCCCAGATTCGAGGATTATTAATGCACCTGTTAGAGAAGACGTATTCAACAAATAGCATTTCCTTTCTCCCTTTATATTCTCTATGATACAGTGGTGAAAAATTCAAACACCAAGCTTAAATCTAAGTTAGATCTTCCTTTTATGTGGAATGAAAAAAAAACCTTTAATCCCCTATACTTAGTACTTCTAGACAATCCAACTCTAAAGAATTCTAAAATCAGATAAGTTCATTATAATTCTGAACTCTCCTCAGAGGGACCTCTACCTAGCCTGGTCTTGTCTGAGAACATAGCCAACATCATGGGGACAAGTTGAGCTGGTTGAGTGACTGTAACTCTGGGGTAGATGGCTTCCAAGCCCTCTCTCACCTTGAGGATGTTCTCTGGAATGTCACGTTGGAGATTTTCTGATAATAACAGAAACTCAAGCTTTCTCCGGAAAACACTTGGGAGTAATTTCTAGAAGGATCATAAGAAGGAAGCATAGTGATTAGACATATGCTTTAGTTAACAAATAGTAAGAAAATATTTCTCTCCAGTTAGTTTCATTTCTGCTGTTTCTCTAAAATAAAGTACTTTTAACCACTAAATTTCTGGATATGTTTGAGATATTTTCTTCTTTTTTTTAAAGGATTTATTTATTTGAGAAAGACAGAGTGCATGCAAGGGGGAGGAGGGGCAGAGGGAGAGAATCTTCAGACTCCCTGCTGAGCTCACAACCTAATGTGGGGCTTGATCTCATGACCTGTGAGATCATGACCTGAGCTGAAACCAAGAGTTGCGGATGCTGAGCTGACTGCGTCACCCAGGCTCCCCAAGATACTTTTCTATATAATTAAAAACAGCTAAACTTGGATGCATATCCCTCTTAAATACTGACTTTTAAATCTCATGCTGAGCAGCCTCAAACTCCAAGGTTTGCTCACATCATGTGACTTCTGTCACATGAAGTCTTTTTCCAAGAATCTCCCCTGCAGTCTCCAAAAACCCAGCTATGAGTAAGCCTGGAAGGGTATGGCCCACTTTATCCTCTTTTGGTCCAAACCCTGGCTTTTGGTATTCATTATAAGTTGGAAAACAAAAGAGGAAGGGATCTAATAGTTATTATGTGCTAGATACTGTATGTCATATTTTCACACATTAAAAAAAATTTCATTTATTTCTAAATCAAAGAAACCTGTGACTTGAGCATATATTTTCCTAAAGATGAAACGGTTAGGAAGTATTTTTAAAAAATATTTTATCTATTTATTTGGCAGAGAGCGAGAGATCACAAGTAGGCAGAGAGGCAGGCAGAGAGAGAGAGGGAAGCAGGCTCCCTGCTGAGCAGAGAGCCCGATGCGGGGCTCAATCTCAGGACCTTGAGACCATGACCTGAGCCGAAGGCAGAAGCTTAACTCACTGAGCCACCCAGGCACCCCAGGAAGTATTTTTGAATTATTTCAAGCATGAAAAAGAAAAAGTGACCTCATCAAATATTTAATGAGATATGCCATCAGAGAAGACTGAAAAAAGGAAAGAGTGAGCCCCTGGCTCTTCCTGAACAGGCTTGTTTCAAAATAACTTGCCTTTACTGGGTTTTTAAAACTAAAATTATAGTTTCCCCCTCTCCAGACACAAATACAAATAAGAGTAAAATCTAGGACTAATCCTAACAAACACTGCTTTATTTTTTTTATTTCTTTATTTTTTTAAGTAGGAGCTCAGTGTGGGGCTTGAACTCATGACCCTGAGATCACGACCTGAGCTGAGATCAAAGTCCAATGCTTAACTGATTGAGGCATCCAGGCACCCCAACACTGCTTTAAATTAAAGACACCTGTAAATCACATGGCTCACTAAAGGTTCTGGGAGTCATTTTTTTTTGAAAGGTTTCCTATCTCAAGCAAGAAGCACCTGCAAGATTGTGTGTATGTTGGGTGTGGGGGGGGCGGGTTAGAACACAAGTTCACACCTTCTCTACTCATGTGCCAATTACCGTATCAGAGGCTAAGACGATCTAGTATGTTCTCGGTGCAAAATCCTATTTCTTCTTACCACATCCTTCCCTAATGCACCTATGCCATCTCAATGCTTATATAATGCTAGTGATTAGAAGTTGGTGGAGAAAATTCAAGCTGGAAAGCTAAAAGTTTAGTGCTTCAATTGAGGACTAAGAGGAAGGAATAGATAAGATGTCCAGACAGTAGGCCCCTGATAAAGAACAAAATCTGGTTAAGATATTAGGACTTTACTCTAGAATGCTAAAGACTCCTTAGTTTGTAATTATGTTACTGGTGAAATTGCTTTATGCACGTGCAGGGTCATAAATGACTAACATTTCTAAAGCAGGGAAGAATTTGTTCTGTTTCTAAGCACAGATCTTACTATCAAAGCAAGGAATGTTCAATGCAGAAAAATTAGAATACAGAAATAGGAAGGTGAAAACACACACATACAACCCCCAAATCTTGCTGCTAAAAGAGAGCTTCTATTAACACTGTGGTCTGAGGGCATCCAGATCATTTCTATTCATGCATCCCAAATGCGTAGTTCTCTAAAGTGTTTTTTCATGTAGCAGAGTATGAACAACCTTCCACATCACCGAAAGTTCATTTACCACATAATTTTAATAGTGGCATGGTATTTTAGAAATAGATTACCGAGTCCTATACTGTGGACATGGGAGCTGTTTCCAGTTTTCCTTTATTAGAAGCAACATGGCAGTGAACATCTTTGCAGGTAAATCTCTGCACACATGCTTCCACATGCAGAGATAAATCACTGCAAGATAAAAAGGCAGAGGGTGAAAGAGGATAAAGAAAAGGGAAACTGGAATCACTGTTTCAACTAATTGAAAAGGAAGTTTTTGGCAGAAGATGGGAGACTGGAAAAAGAGAGGCAGCTAGCAAGTCCCCCAAAAGATGAAGGCCATTCTGGGTTAGCGACCGGTCTTGTGGAACTATTCTAAGTCCTTGTAAGAGTTGCAACCTTAGTCCCTCTAAGAGTTAAGTCTCTGAGGTCCTTGCTTAATGTTTAAAACATTCCCACAACTGTTTAAATAACTGAGGCACTGAAGCCTTAAGATTAAGTGGTCTTTGATGTTGGGAAAAACAAGAACAACTCTTGGTTTGTGCAAAAGAGCCATGGAAGTGAAATCAGTCACCTGGTCTGGTTGAGCCTCTGTACAGAACATAAGCAACAAAGCAGCCATGACTGGGGCACCTGGGTGGCTCACTCGATCAAGCATCCAACTCTTGATTTCGGCACAGGTCATGACCTCAGGGCCTTCACGTGGAGCCTCCTTAGGATTCTTTCTCCCTCTCTCTGCCCACCCCTGCAACCCCACTGTTGTCTCTAAAATATGTAAATAAATCTTAAAAAAAAAAAAAAAAAAGGCAGCCATGAAGTAGGCAAATATCCTTCAGTGAGGGGAAAGTTCATCTGGTTTGACAAATTCATGCTTGGACTAGAAAGATTTTTAGTCAATAACAATAGACATTTTTTCTTTTCCTCTTTGAAGATTTTAATTCAAGTTTTCCCTTTTAGATCTGAAACTAGAGCCAACTCAATCATCCTGGGGTTGATTATTTTTAAATTTGGCTTCTCTTTCTGCCTTCTTCTGCTAGACTTTTTGTAATTTTTTTTTTTTTAAGACACTGCCAAAAACCTGGATATAAGGTACATTTAAATTAGGAATTTGTTATTTTTTAACAGCTATGTGAAGAAGTGTCAGGAAAAACTGGAACTGGAGGCAAAATTAATTCTGATGATAGGGGGGAGTGAAGAAAATCAGGCTGAATTATAGACATTTACAGAACAGAATTTATGGTTTCTTTAATAATGTTGAGGGGGAAAAACCTAGTAAACTAAGGACTCAAAGTGAGAAGACCTTGGTTGCAGCCTTAGTTCTTCCCACTAACTTTACTTTTGTCCCTGGGCCAGTCATCATTTCTCTTCTGGGTCAGAGGTTCCTCACCTAAATCTTAAAGTCTGAGGCTTAATACAGAATTGTGTCAGAGAAATTCCTCTAATAGATATCAACTTCTGATAATTATCACATACTTTTAAAAAGCCTTCTAAAGGCAACATTTAAAAAAAAAACACTTTGTTACAAGTTTTCTTCTACTATTAATCTGCTCACCCTGTTTTTATACTTGCTAACTTTTAGTTTAATTCATGTGGATTACTAAATTATTAATCAATGAGGTTAATGTCTATAAGTATTCACTGCATTGGACTAATTAAAATGAGATTTTTGGAAGAAAAACCAGGTTTCGGCTCAGCCCATTCTCCATTACTTGTATATTATGAGATTCATAATTTATTTGCTATCTTGTCACTTTCACTTGGTTTTGCAAAACTCTATTCAGGCACAAGACTCACAATGGTATTTAACAAAATGATATCACCTTAAATGGTATTACATTCCAATATATGTTAGTAAGGGAATGAATATATTTAGGTAGAGAAAAAGCAATAAAAATTTAAGCCATTTTCACTGTCAACACTGAGAAGGGAATATGACAAACTTCATAATAAAGGAAGTAAGAGATGAAAAGGAAATCTTTAGCCACTTCCAAGTTCTCAGCCTTGGCTTCAGGAAAATATCTGAAATATAAACCTTCTTACCTTTTCCTGGGAGAACCATTTTTCCAGTACAAGAAACCAGACCCAGGCTAATCTTTGAGGGTTCATGTCCTGTCCACATCTGAAAAATGTGAAAAGAAAGAATTTCTAAACAAAGAGTTTCTACTGACCTTTACTCTTTTGTGACCCAAGATTTGGATTTCACTGCTCAGTCTATTTTAAACCTAACCAGGCAAGAAGACATTGTCCTAATGAGGAATTTTCAATTATATGATAGATCAATAAAACTAGAACCAGAAAAAGAGCCAGCAGCTTTCATTTTAAAAAAAAAAAAGGAAAAAATTCTACCCCTAACTCCAACTCACTATCTAGTCTTTATTATTTTTAAACAAAATAACATTCATAGAAAACTACAAAAGCAAGTCTCCCTAAAGTATGTTCTTGAAAATAGAAACTGAATCAAGTAGCCTTAAAGAAAAAAAGGAAATTCATAAAAATTTATTTTTAACTCTATGCTAAAAACAGGGATATAGGAATTCATAAGGCTTTCTTTGAAGTTAGTAATTTAGACAGAAACTGGCTAGATCCCAAATGAAAAAAAAGGGAAAAATGAATCACCTAAGTCTCTACTCTGTATGTGTTAGTACAGTACAACACAGCTGTCAAAAGGAAAAGTGAGGGGAGAGACTAGACAGCACATTTAATTGTTATACTACTAGCTGTTAATAGCATTGCCAGGAAGAGCCTCACTAAAAATTTAAATAGAGAACAGTGGTTGCCAGGGTACAAAGAGGGGTCAAAATACAAAGAGGTATTCCCAGGGAGTGAGGGAATTCTTTTATGGTGATGGAAGAGTTCTGTACCTTGATTTTAGTAGTAGTTACATGGGTCTGTACCTGAATAAAACTGCACAGAACTACATACATAAAAACAAATCCACATTAAAAATATGGTGAAGACTTAATAAGTTCTGCAGTCTAGTTAACAGAAATGTATCAATGTCAATTTCTGGATTTTGATATTGTACCATAGGTATATGAGATACCACAATTGGGGAAGCTGGGGAAAAGGTACTCTTTGTATTTTCTTTTTTTTTTTTTTTTTTTTGCACTTCTTGTGAATATAAAACTTATTTCTATAACTTTTTAAATATAATATTCATATAATTATTTCAAAATAAAAACTTTAAGTGAATTGACTTCCAGACCTTTGTTAAAGCTACAATACCTTCAATTACATCAGCAAGAAGAGAGCCTTTCTGGAGGCAAAGAAAATGCTTTTCAATGCAGTTCCACCATTTACTTTAATGATAATAATCAAGAAATGGTGGTTTCAGGCATACTTTGCTGGCCAGGCTTACATGCTGTTTAAGAGGATAACTGAAAGCCAATACTGATTAAGTACTAAACACGTATTAGAGAGATAAATTTTCAGAGCAAGTGAAATACACTCTACCTCTGATAATTCCTCAGAGGACAGGTGAGAGAGGCACGTTGACCAGAACCCAAAGAGTGACCTTGTGTCTCCCGCCCTCAGACTGCCTGGAATAAAGAGAGATCCTTACCTCAGCTGATCTGGACACACCACCAGCGCCTGAAGTATATCTTCCACCTTTTTTGGGATATCCCCTTGTGCCTCGTGTAGCTGAGGTACACATGCCTGAGCTAGCTCCCATTCTCCTCTGCGAAGGCACTCACAGAAAAACCCAAAAAGTTGCTTCTGAGAAGCAGTTTCCTCTTTTCCAAATGGATGATGCATTTTCCCAGCACAGAGTGCAGGGAGATAAGAAGAAATAAATTACGCAGACCACATTGTCAATTTTCTCATTCGTGGAGCACCTCCTAGAAACAATACACACCACAGTGAGGAGAAACGGAAGGAACTATAGTTAGACAAACTAGTAACTGCTAGCCCGGCTGGGAAAAGCGGGACTTACTTCCCTAATTATTATTGTTTTAAGTTTGATTTGACGTGTTACTTTTTTTTTTTTTAAAGATTTTATTTATTTATTTGACAGAGAGAAATCACAAGTAAGCAGAGAGGCAGGCAGAGAGAGAGGAGGAAGCAGGCTCCCTGCTGAGCAGAAAGCCCGATGTGGGGCTCGAACCCAGGACCTGGGATCATGACCTGAGCCGAAGGCAGCGGCTTAACCCACTGAGCCACCCAGGCGCCCCGACGTGTTACTCTTTTTGAGAAGTTCCACCTTTCCCCGAGGGGTGGATCCCATCTCTCTACATGCATCCAATATTTAATTAATCTCAATGATCGTATTAGCTCAGGGTGCAGACCCATAACCGTACTTTCATATTCCCCACTTAACTTTACGCCCATTCCGACTCCAAATCCCCAGGTGGTCGCCTCCTTAAGGATGAGAAATTCAGGAGGAACCTCCCTCCTTGGAGCTCTCTCTTTAGGCAGATGAGGGAAGATTTGGAGAAGAGTCTGTGTCAGACCTGAAGGCCCTTGGGGATTGGGGCTGAGGGATGCTCTCTTCAGGGGTCGTGGGGAGCGCCCCCGCTTTCTTTGAGGTGCCTAACACTTACCCGCTCCCGGTGCCCAAAGCAATAGAGATTCCAGCGCAGCCATGTTTGAACCGAGTCAGGTGATAGATCCCATTCGGTAGGTTGTCCGATGTCGGGATGGGGTGGGACGACTGAGAGCGGCTACTCCTATTGGTCAGTGGAGGGACGATGCAAATAAGGCGCCATATTTGTTTGGGTCACGTGTCGCCACCTCTTTGGACTAGAGAAAGCTAGGTCAACGAAAGAGTAAATCAGCTACCCAGCTAATGAGGACCGTTCATCTCAGTTTTTACCACTCCTCAGCTCAACACCTTCTGTTTTGCGTTCGTCGGAGCAAATGGCAGGAATATCAGTGTCCCTTGATTTTTTTTCTTCTTTTACTTCCTAGCATTTGAAGTCAGCTTTTATTTTTAAAAAATTTTAAAAATGATTTTATTTATTTGACAGAGAGAGGTCAGAAGTAGGCAGAGAGGCAGGTAAGAGAGAGAGGGGAAGCGGGCTCCCTGCTGAGCAGAGAGCCTGATGTTGGGCTCCATCCCAGGACCCTGAGATCATGACCTGAGCGGAAGGCAGAGGCTTAACCCGCTAAATCACCCAGGCGCCCCTGAAATCAGCTTTTAAGTGCTAACCTCTGACAGTGTTTTGCCAGGCCTTAGGAATACCGAGACGCAGAGAAACCTGGATCCTCCTCCATTGTTATTCTATCCAACTGGGCTCTGTTATAATCCCAGAATCCTACATCCTGAATACCCATTTTCTGCCTAATTCCATTAATTTATTTGCTCATTTGCCTGACAACTGTTAATTGAACGGGGTACGAGTCCCTATTTTACAGGCTAAGTTGTGGACCCCGTCCTCAAAGAGCTCAGAGTCCAGTGAGTAGCGCATGCCAGTAATTAGGATACAATAGGTTAAATTATAAGACAAAGTGTGCACTGAGAGATGAGAACAAAGAATGAGCAAAAGCTTTTTTGCAAATATAATACTGCAATCTGAAACTGAGTATTAAAGCAACAGTTTACTAAGCTTCTTTATCACAGCTGCTTTTACACAGAAACTTGTTTGGTTTCTTTATGGTCTTCTTAAACTACAGACTCATGTTTCCCCATTAAGTGTTTTCAGTTTAAGCAATTTCACGCAGCATTTCCCAAACTATTTCATCACCAAAGTGTGGTGAAAATAGCAAAGCAGGTGCACCTGGGTGGCTATCCCAGTTAAGTTTCTGCTTTCTGCTCAGGTCATGATCCAGAGTCCTGGGATGGAGTCCCAGTAAGGCTCAGCGGGGAGTCTGCTTCTCCCTCTCCCTCTGCCCCTCCTCTGGCTTATATGCGCGTTCTCTCTCAAATAAATAAAATCTTTTTTTAAAAAAGATTTTATTTATTTGACAGAGATCATAAGTAGGCAGAGAGGCAGGCAGAGAGAGAGGGGGGAACCAGGCTCCCTGCTAAGCAGGGAGCCGGATGTGGGGCTCAACCCCAGGACCCTGGGATCATGACGTGAGCTGAAGGCAGAGGCTTTAACCCACTGAGCCACCTAGGTACCCCTCAAATAAATAAAATCTTGAAAAGAAAAGAAAAAAGCAAACCCAAACAAACCCAAGCTCTCTTTCAAAACCTCTTCTAGGATAGATGGGTTCTTATTCCCTGAAAATTAACATGTCTCTCTGGTCCATTACACATTTTATAAATGTAGTGACAAAAAAAAGAAAAGAGACAATTCCAAGCAAGGTTTTTCCTGGCTTCTTTCACTCCTTGCTGCTGTTCCTCTACAGGACTTTGATAACCACTGTAACGAGAAACTGACTGGAACTCATTGACTGATTGTAGTAAGAACTACAATTCCCAGCAAGCAGAGGAGCCAACATGGTGCTCTCTTCCTACCTCTGATTGGATATTTCGCCAGAGCGATGACCCAGTCAGCATTTGGGTTGTTGCTTTTCGGCGCTTTCCGCGGGGAACTGTGAGGGGTGGGGGAAACTTTGAAAGTTGGATGCCACAGACCCGGTACTGGAAAGTTTCATGTGGGGGGCGTTTGTGGGGAAATGGGATGCGCTCAATATTTTCTGCTCCTTCTTTGGGCCCCTCTCTGTGTTGCTGATTTCGGGGTAGGGGTGAATCTCTCTCTTTGGTCCAGTACACTCACCCTAGGCCTATAGGTATCTTAACAGGAACCCCGCCGCTGATCTGGGGGCTTCTGGCTTTCTTTTGTGGGAGATGCTGGGAAACTGCTCCTTGTTGGCAAAAGTTATTTTTAGGGGATTCGGGTGACATTTTCGCCTCTTGATGCTGTTTGGGGTCTCGGCAGGGGAGCCCATCATTAAGCGAAGTTTAGGGTCTGCTCGCCTTCTGGTGGTGTTGAAGAAGACGTAGTTAAAGCGAGGAGTTCGATCTCTGGATTGGAATGCGGACTCAACCATTTGCCCGCTGATAGACTTTGCACAAATTTTTCAACTCAATACCTCAGTATCCTTAGTCTGAAAAGTGAGGGAAAACATCGGGTCGAAGCTCTTGGAACAGTACTTGGCACGTAATAAGGGCTCAATAAATATGAGCTGTTATCATTACGTAACCGTTTTCATTGAACATCTTACTTGAGGATTTTTACTTTGTTGAGGAGGGAGGGTTTCAGTCTTCAGGATGGAATTGCTTTCCTCACTCCTGTTCACAGGTGTGGGCACGTAAGCGCACACACAGCAGGAATTTAAGTCTCTGGTGGAAGAAACAAACACGCAAGCTGTAATAATACATTAATAGGATTATCCAACAAATATGTACAAAATATGATGAGAACATTGGAGAGGAAGAGAGTGAGTTGGGGGCAGGCTTTGTGGAGGAAAGACAAGGAGTCAGGACTAACTGACTTTTGTGCAACCTACCAATCTCTCGTGGCTGGAGAGCCGGTAAGTGAGGCAGCAAATGATGTTTTGCTGCCTGTATTGATAGCTCTGTGTGTCAGGCACCAAATCCCTTAATCTTTCACTACTTTCTTATGAGGTAGATACTCGAATTACCTTTGTTTTACGGATGAGGAAGCACAGACACCAGGGGATGAAGTAGCTGCCAGGAAAGCCGAGGTCTGGACCTTGCAATCAGATACATGAATGAGAGGGAAGTGAGAGACCAGTTGATGAAGGGTCTTTATGCGATCTTAAGAAGTGTGGAATTTATCCCAGGGTCTAATGGTCTCATGGGTAGTTTTAAAGGTGGACAGTGACAGGATTGGAGCAAATTTTCAGGATTTGTGGCAGGATTGTGGTACTGACCTGACCCTTGCAGACCAGTTTGGTGCTTTTTCCTGTCGGCTTCCATAGCACATTTAAAAATCAATGACAATACTTACTGCACGACTGTAATTATTTGTGTATACATCTCTTTTCATCTTTTACCGCGTGTTCCCAAAGGGTAGGGAATGTGCTTAGATGATTCTTGTACCCCAGGACTCACAGAGTGTGTGATTAAGGAGGTGTGGAAGGAGCAAATGAATGGATTTTTTTTTTTTTTTTTTTTTTGATAGTCAAGGACTAACCGGAGGCAGTATGGATATGATGATGGGAGTGGCCCTAATGAGGCTGAGATAGCAGAGTTGGTTATTGTAAAAGGCCAGGAAGTTTGGGTTCTCATTTTTGATTGAATTTATCGGTCTAAATGGTGTTATTGCTCAGAACTATCTGATCTGTAAAGACATTAGGAAATGACACAGCAGATATCACTTGGTAAACTATTTGGGAAACAAATCAATACTGACAAACTCCCACTGGAGAATGAGAGGAATGTATTTTGTGTTTGGGAGGGGGTGTGTGTAGAGAGAGAGAGAGAGAGAGAGAGAGAGAGAGAGAGAAAGGCAGGAAGAAGAGGGAAAGAAAGGGAGGAAGAGAGTTCATTTGATTCAGAGAATTTAGATGTTATGTAGAAATTTGGGCCATGATATTGGAAATAAACTGGTATCTACACTATCAGTATTGTGTGATTTTGTTCCAGACTGTTACTCCTTTTCTGATAACTATATTGCCTTATTGCCTGGAACAATGAAGAGTTTCTCTTTCTACTCTACTCAAAGGACATCTTGCCATCTCAGTGAGATAACAGAACCTCTCCTTTGCATGCATTATGAAAGGAATCACAGTGATTGTATTCTAGTTCTCTGAAGGCAAATATTTCATGAGTCTCATTTAGCCCCAGTGAGGTTCAACAACAAGAGTGAAATTTAATTGCATGTGAGAATGTGAGCAGCTAATACAATAAAGACAATTTCAGTTTGTAAATAAGACCTGAAATAATAAAATCTCATTTGAATCAGAGGTTCGCTCTGCCTCGTAGAAAAAGAAGTTAAATATGATTATGGGCTTGTAGTAGGGTGAAATGGTTAAGAGGATAAGCCTTAGAGTCAGACTTCCTGAGTTGAAATTTTGGACCCACCATTAACTTTTTCTGATGACAATGGAATAGCTAACATTTCTAGTCTTTGGTGTTCTCATATGTAAAAACTGGATAATTAGTCAGACTTTCTTATAGGGCTGTTGAGAAGATTAAATGTGATAATTTATGTAAAGCTCTGGAACAGTATCTGGTACCTAGTAGGTGCACAGTAGATTTATTGTTGTTACAGTGCAGTGAAAGTAAAGGCTTTCTAAGGAGTGCTTGGAAATACTCCTTGAGGATTAATTACGTATCCAAATAAAATCTATAAATGCACTGAAAATCTTAAGATGCTAAACAAATGAGAAGTGGTGTCCTTATATTAATGTAAGAAATACCAAAGAATTGTGTGAGATGCACATTTTTATGTTGTTTTGTTTCTCTGTGTGGATGTTTGGTAGACCTTTAGAAAGATTCTGTAGCCATTCTTTATTTTATCAGTAATATTTTAAGTACTATACATTTCATTTTGCATCTGGAGAAGCTTGAAGAGTTTTTATTTTGTAGTGTGTTTTGGATAGCCTATCTACTATTGATTATGCCCTTTTCCAGTTCTTTTCAGGGTCCTTTTCCTGCTGCATCTGCATCAGGTCCTTAGGCATGGGTAGCAAGAAACTCAGACGAGTGGGATTATCACAAGAGCTGTGTGACCGTCTGAACAGATATCAGATTGTTACCTGTCAGGTAAAATTTATGTACTTTTTCTCTTGGAGAAACTTGAAGTACAAATTAATTATAGATATATGTTAATAACTCCAAAATAAGCCTGAAATATGAAAATCTAACTTTCTTAAAAAAAAAAAAAAAAAGATAAATGACAGTGCTTCTCCAGAGGCTAATTTAAAATAACAGGCTACGGGACGCCTGGGTAGCTCAGATGTTGGTCGTCTGCCTTCGACTCAGGTCATGATCCCAGGGTCCTGGGATTGAGGCCCACATTGGGCTCCCTGCTCAGCAGGGAGCCTACTTCTCCCCCTCACACTCCCCTTGCTTGTGTTCCCTCTCATGGTTAAATTATAATATGCTCCTAATTTTAGAATGTTCCTGTCTCTGTAATACTGACTTTTATAATCATCACTCTACATCATGCTGTGTCTCTCTCTGTCAAATAAATAAATAAAATCTTAAAAAAATAATAATATAAAGTAAAAGGCCACTAACGTTGTATTTTCTTTTTTTTTTTTTTTTTAATTTTTTTAAAGATTTTTTATTTATTTGACAGACAGATCACAAGTAAGCAGAGAGGCAGGCAGAGAGAGAGAGGAGGAAGAGGCAGGCTCCCTGCCGAGCAGAGAGCCCGATGTGAGGCTCGATCCCAGGACCCTGGGATCATGACCTGAGCCGAAGGCAGAGGCTTTAACCACTGAGCCACCCAGGCGCCCCTAACGTTGTATTTTCAAATGTGATTTCATTTATCCAGATTCCACTATGTTTTCATTTTGGGTCGGGGAGAATGCTTATAGCATACTGTTAAGTATACTCATGCCATTTATTTGGGATTCTATAGAAGTTTCATCCACTTGAGAGAAACTTTGCAGTGACGTAAGAAATAGGACTTAGATGAGGAGATGGTATTAAAAATGGATAATGTCTCTTGCCAGCAAGAGGATAATTTTCCTATCACTGAATGAGAGAAATGGATAGAGCAGATGTTGCATTTTTTTTAAAAGATTTTATTTATTATTTAACAAAGAGAGAGATCACAAGTAGGCAGAAAGAGGGGGGAAGCAGGCTCCCCGCTGAGTAGAGAGCCCGATGTAGGGCTTGATCCTAGGACCCCGAGATCGTGACTGGAGCTGAAGGCAGAGACTTAACCCACTGAGCCACTCAGGCACCCCAGATGTTGCATTTTTAAGCACAATAGTGAAGCAGATCCCTCTTGGGTTAAATAAGGTTTTATGTTAAGATTTAATCCTTAATAAGACAGATTTTCAGAGTATGCTACAATTTAAAAAAAAATTGCTTTGTGTGTTAATGGTGTTTTTGTTTCTTCTTATATATTTAAGAATCCTCATGTTCATACTTGAAAACACTCTTAAAAGTATGAGACTTAACATTTCATTCCATAGTCAGTTTTATTGTCTCACTGATTAAATACTTCCTCTGAAGGATCTCATAGCTTAGTAAGAAATCTGTTTCAACCTGCACTTTCTGGTGTCTGTGCCCAAACTCCAGCACAGGGCAGTGCTCATATATACCTGGGTTGGAGGCTGCTGCTATGTGATGTCACTTGATGTGTCCTCTGATATATGCTAAGTAAATTGGAGGATTAGAAGGTAAGTTTATGGCATCATATCTTTCAGTTAAGGTATATAGGGGGCAATACTATAAGAAACATATAAACCTGTGATCTACAACAAATTACGCTTTATCTATACATGGATAGTGTCCATTAAAAGTTTCTTTTTAATTCCAGTATCTTTGTTGCACATATATGTTTTAATAGTCATTTTATGTCTCTTTAGGACTTTTTATGTCTTTCCCCACTGGAGCTTATGAAGATGACCGGCCTTAGTTATAGAGGTGTCCATGAACTTCTATGTATGGTCAGCAGGGCCTGTGCCCCACAGATGCAAACGGTATATATATATGTATTTTTTTATGATTTGGTTATGATTTTTGAGATGATTCTTAATCTCATTGGAAATCTTTTTTGGGGAGTGCCTGGGGGGCACAGTTGGTTAAGCAACCAACTCTTGGTTTTGGCTCAGGTCATGAGCTCAGGGTCATGAGATCGAGCCACTGTGTTGGGCTCTACTCTCAGTGTGGAGTCTGCTTGAGCCTCTCGCTCCATCTGCCTCTGCGTGCTCACTCTCTGAAATAAATAAATCTTAAAAAAAAATAGAATCCTATTTGGGATGAGGCAAAAGCTAAAATAGAGATGAACACCTCAAAAATATTGACTCACACCATTAAGTTAGTCCTTTAATGAGAATATGTGAAAAATTTATATAGTTTATAAACTCATGGGAGACAGTTCCTAATTATGGGAATGAGGAAGCAACAGGAAGTTTTTTTTCCCCTGTAGCTAATAGTGATATTTCAAAAGGACATCTGTGTCTTTTGTTTAGGTAGAATTTGTGGACCTCATGGTTAAATTATAATATCCTCCTAATTTTAGAATGTTCCTGTCTCTGTAATACTAACTTTTATAATCATCACTCTACATCATAAAGTACATATACGGGGTTTCTACTTGCTTATTGATTAGATAATACTTAAAAACTTTGTTCGCTCTTTTTTTTTTTTTTTAGATTTTATTTATTTGAGAGAGAGAGAGAAGAGACAGAGAGAGGGGGAGAGCAAGCATGAGCTGGGAAGAAGGACAAAGGGAGAGGCAGAAGCAGACTCATTGTGGAGTACAGAGCCTGAGTGGGGCTCGATCCCAGGATTCTGAGATCATGACCTGAGTTGAAGGCAGCTGCTTAACCAACTGAGCCACCTAGACACCCAAAAACTTCACTCACCCTTGAGAAGAGTTAGTCTTTTATAACAAATCCTTGTCAAGTGGTACAATTATTTTATACTTTCTGTCTCATAACTTTAGCTTTTCAACATGTAGATTTAGTGCATGGTAGAAAAGATATTGTTTTCCCAGAATAAGAGTGCCTGGAAGTCTGTTTAGCGCTTTATAAATGTATTTATTTAGGTGAATTATAGATTACTTACCTTATATCTTATACTGAAATTTGTTAACCATTGAGCAAAAAAGTGGAGTTCAATTCTATGAAGTATGAAGGAAGGGATGTTAGTGTCATTTGAAATTTGTGAAATTAATGAATAGATGAAGTATTTTCTTTTTTCTTTTCTTTTCTTTTTTTTTTTAAAGATTTTATTTATTTATTTGACAGACAGAGATCACAAGTAGGCAGAGAGAGAGAGAGGAGGAGGAGGCAGGCTTCCCGCCGAGCAGAGAGCCCGATGCGGGGCTCGATCCCAGGATCCTGGGATCATGACCTGAGCCGAAGGCAGAGGCTTTAACCCACTGAGCCACCTAGGCGCCCCTGAAGTATTTTCTTTTGTTCGGATTTAGCTTGTGATCTAAGAAAATACCTCATAGGCAGAGTAGTCAGAAGAATTAGAATTGGAGATAGGTATTGGCACTGTCTTAGCTTTGTCATTGACCTCCAAGCCTTGAACAGCTCACTTCGTTTTATGGGAGAAGGAGGAGAGCTAAAATAGTAAGTGATGTTGCTGTGACTAGGTTCAATTAACTTGTTACTATTTTGAAGCTCGTAAAGCACCAAGAAAGTGTTTTAGTTTCGCATGTGTCATTCTGTTTGGTCAACATATATGGCGTATTTCTAGTTAGAGAATTAAAGAGAGCACGGGCAGGAAATTCACCTTTCGTCTCCACTTCTGCTACCATTTCATCTAAGGTATCAGTACCATTCCAGATGCCTGCTCTAGAAACCGTCTTTCTCCTTTGTTGTATGTTCACTTCTATAGCATTCTCTAGATTTGAGTCTTGCTGTAAACATTGGCTTAGCTTCAGTACATTTTTCCAGGGAATATATTTTTGTTCATTGATATATTCCTTTAACTGATACTTATTGAGGGCCAGACATGTAGCATGTACTCTTGTTAGGTCCTGGGGATCTTGTAGTGAACGTGGTAACATCCTGCCCTCCTGCAGCTTACAGTCCAGTGGGAGAAGTCAAACATTACACATATAAGTACATAAACAGTTATTTGTAGTAATGATAAGTCCTACCAAGGAAAAGTATAAAAAACTCTGAAACTTAAGAACAGGGTTCGTTACCTAGTTCCAGGGTTAGGAAGGGCTCCCACTAGGAAGTGACACTTTAGCTAAAACCTGAAGGATGATGAATAGGGGAGAGATAGGCAAAGTCAGGAAGAAGGTGAGCATGGAGGAGTCTGTAGGCAGGGGGACCAGGATGTGTAAAGGCCCTGTGAGAGAGGGAGGATGGCATTTCCTGGCAGTAACATCAGGCTGATGTGATGAACAGAGCGGTGAGGAGCAGATTGACCTCAGAGATGAAGTCAGAGAAGCAAGCAGGAGTCAGATCATGGGGCCTGCAGACATGTAAAGGATTTCGAACTTTATTCTGAGAGCAATAAAAAGTCCTAAAAGGGTATGATCTGTGTTTTTAAAAGCTCAGTCTTACACAGGGACTTTATAAAAAAACAAGATTCCTGGCACATTTCAGGCTGACTGTGCTGTCCTGATTGTTGCTGCTGCTGTTGGTGAATTTTTTTTTTTTAAGAGATTTTATTTATTTATTTGAGAGAGAGAGAATGAGAGAGAGTGAGTGTGAGGGGGGAAGGTCAGAGGGAGAAGCAGACCCTGTGCTGAGCAGGGAGCCCGATGCAGGACTCGATCCCAGGACTCCAGAATCATGACCTGAGTTGAAGACAGTTGATCAACCAACTGAGCCACGCAGGCGCCCGGTTGTTGGTGAATTTGAAGCAGGCGTCTCCAAGAATGGGCAGATCTGTGAGCAAGCCCTTCTGGCTTACACACTGGGTGTAAAACAACTAATGTTGGTGTTAACAAAATGGATTCCAGTAAGCCACCCTACAGCCAGAAGAGATACGAGGAAATCGTTGAGGAAGTCAGCACCTACATTAAGAAAATTGGCTACAATCCCGACATAGTAGCATTTGTGGCAATTTCTTGTTGGAATGGTAACAACATGCTGGAGCCAAGTGCTGACATGCCTTGGTTCAAAGGACGGAAATTCACCCTAAAGATGGGAATGCCAGTGGAACCACATTGCCTGAAGCTCTGGATTGCATTTCTGGAACCACAAGCCCTTGTGTTTGCCTCTCCACAATATCTACAAAATTGGTGGTATTGGTACTGTCCTTGTGGGCCGAGTGGAGACTGGTGTTCTTAAACCTGGCATGGTGGTCACCTTTGCTCTGGTCGGTGTTACCACTGAAGTAAAGTCTTTTGAAATGCAGCATGAAACTTTGAATGAGGCTCTTCCTGGGGACGGTGTGGGCTTCAATGTCAAGAACAAGGTATCTGGGGGCACCTGCATGGCGCAGTTGGTTGAGTGTCTGCCTTTGGCTCAGGTCATGATCCCAGGGTTCTGGGATCAAACCCCATGTCAGGTTCCCTGCTCAAAGGGGAGTCTGTTTCTCTCTCCCCCCGCTGCTTGTGTTCTCTCTATTTCTGTCTCTCTCACTTTCTCTCAAATAAAAAAAAAAAAAAAAAAGAATGACTTATCTGTCAAAGATGTTCATCGTGGCAATGTGCCTGGTGACAGCAAAAATGACCCACCCGTGGAAGCAGCTGGCTTCACAGCTCAGGTGATTATCCTGAACCATCTAGGCCAAATCAGTGCTGGATATGCACCTGTACTGGATTGTCACACAGCTCACATTGCTTGCAAGTTTACTGAGCTGAAGAAGATAGATCATCATTGTGGGAAAAAGCTGGAAGATGGTTCCAAGTTCTTGAAATCTGATGATGCTGCCATCGTTGATATGGTTCCTGGCAAGCCTGTGCGTGTTAAGAACTTCATTATCCTCCTCTGGACCATTTTACTGTTGGTGACATAAGACAGATGGTTGCTGTGGGTGTCATCAGAGCAGTGGACAAGAGGGCAGCTGGAGCTGGCAAGGTCACCAAGTCTGCCCAGAAAGCTCAGAAGGCTAAATGAGTATTATGCCCAGTACCTGCCAGTCCAGTCTTAATCAGTGGTGGAAGAATGGTCTCGGAACTCTTTGTGTCAATTGGCCAATTAATAGTAAAAGACTAGTTATTGATAACAGTGCATCATAAAACCTTCAGAAGGAAAGGAGAATGTTTTGTGGACCATTTGTGTTTTTTTGTGTGTGGTTTTATTATTAATTTTGAAAAGTCAGTACTTTTTAATGAAAACAACATGACCAAAAATCTGTTACAGAATTTTGAGACCCATTAAAACAAAAATTTAATGAGAAAAAAAACCCCCACAACAACTCAGTCTCGAACACAGATAAGTGATTGGAAAGGAGCAGAAAAATATTTGTGAAGACCACTTAGGTATCCACTCCTATCTTCCAGACAGAAAGTGGTTCTGACGAGCGTTTTTCGAGTGGTGTCAGTGCAGATGGCATTATGTGAGTTGTTATGAGAGATATTTAGGAGGCAGAATGAGTAGGATTGGTGATTGTTTGCCAGTGGGTAGTGGTGAAATACAGGAAAGTGACAGATGAGTCCTTGATTTTTTTTGCTTTGGGAAACTGGGTAGTACCACTTCCTGAGATAAGGAATGCTGGAAAAAGGATCAGACTTGATGGAGGCAGATCATGAATTTAATTTAGTACTTGTTGAATGTAAGGGGCTTATGAAACATTGAGTGGGGATATGAAGCAGGCAGTTCAGTACTCGGACCTGCTATCTGAAGGAGAGGTCCGTGGAGCAGTTTGTGTTTGGGAGTCCTCAGTGTAAATATGACAATGAGATAAGCGTATCCAAGACCAAGTCCTGAGTGAAGCCAACACTTTAAAATCAGATGAAGTAATGATGCGTCTGAGAAGAAGCAGCCACCACCATAAAAGAAAAACTGGTGAAGTGGCATACCAAAATACTCCTTTTTGTTTCATTTATATACATACTATCATCTCTGATATTGTATACATACTCTCCTATCTTATCCTGTTCCTTCATTTTAGTCTTTTTTATATGTGTCACTAATTCTATTATTCTAGTGATTAGTGTTCTTATAGTGGCAAAGGAAGTACTTTAATGTTGACAGATTGGGCAGCCTTTGTACGTTTGATAAAATGTCTCCAAGCCTACCTACCAGGCAATAGCCTGATGATATGTTGTAGACAATATTCAGGTATTTCTAAATCAGATGTATACCACATGACTTTTTTCTGTAGTTTTTCTTTTCTTTTTTTTTTAAGTGTACCTGAGTATAGCCTCAGAAAAATGTGATAATCCATGGTTTAAATGATCTAAGAATTTAATAGGTGAGACTGGACAGAAGTGGGCACATTTGTCGCTTACAAATATTAATATGCTGGTTTTCCTACATCTTCACAGAAGCAGAAGGGCCTTGGATTTGATATACAGATGTATTAAGTTGTAAACTGGAAGTGGTTAGAGACTGTTTCTGTTTCTGTTCCCATAGTTTATCATAGTATATGGCATGTAGTAAGTACTCAGTATTTGTTGAAAATAAATGAATGAAGGAAGGAAGGAATAATTACTGTTCTATGGCTTGGCCTCAGTTTATTTGGGCAATTTAATAAAATAGTAGTAATTTTTAATGTTAGAAATTGTAGAGGTAAGTGTTCTTAAACTTTGCTAGCTATGTAATCACATTAATCACATTTTAAAGGCTCTTTTTCAGAGGAAGGTAACATTCACAGGTTCCAAGGATTTGATGCAGACATTTCTTGGGGGGCCGTTTCTCAGGTTACCATACCTACCTTCCAGCTATTCTACACAGACCAACCTTGGTTTGAAAAGATAACTTGAGCATGCCATTCCTTCTTGCTTTCCACATTGACCCCAGACTTCAACAAGGCTCTTTCTCGTGATTTGGCCCCTGCTTTTTTCTCCAGCCCCATCACTGGCCCCACTGGTTACCACACTCCATCTTTCAACCATTCTGACTCTTTATTTTTTGTAGTTTTTATTAGTTTCCATTTTCTCCCTTTCTCTGTGTGTTCTGTCTCTTTGGCAGGAATATGTGTATTTCCTTTGCTTAACAGCTATTTCACATTTTAGCTCAGACATCCAGCTCCTCCTGAAGTCTTCCTGGATCACAGAATTCATAGATGAGGTATATACTGTCTCTGGGAGTCCACTTTCCCTGTCATGGTGTCTCTGACATCTGTATTGTAATTGCCTGGTTTCCAGTCCTAATTTCAACTGCTGGGTGACCATAGGTACTGTGAGGGCAGGGCCTCTGTCTCCTCTATCATATATGATAGTCTGGCATAGTCTCTGGCATGGACTAAATATTCATTAAACAAATAAATGTTTGAGGAAAAGAGAGATGGATTGGAGTTCCAGCTGCTAGAAACTGAGATTTGGAGTGGGTTTCTGGTTTTGAATAGACATGGAGATTGAAAAGAACGTCTTCTTTTTCTTGTTCAGGCTTATGGGATGAAGATGCAGACGTCTGCTTCTCTCTCCCCAGCGTTCTTAGCCACAACCCTTTCTGCATTGGATGAAGCCCTGCATGGTGGTGTGGCTTGTGGATCCCTCACAGAGGTAAAGGAGAAACTTTCCAAATCTCCCACTGGCCTGTAACGTTCAGAGCCAGGGGAAAAAGTTTAGTTGAGAAACATAGATTAATTCATACCTCAAGGGCATGGTTCTCCACTCAGGACCTAGTATAGTTGCTTTTCAAAAAATAAAGATATTCAGAACAGTCCTTGCTGACCACCTGAAGTCTGCTTCGGTTGCTGTTTCTTAAAATTAACTTAGAAACTGATGAATATTATGAAATAGCATGAAGCGATTTGGGGGAATTAAAAAAGGAACAGTACTTAGTGTATGAGGAAGGAAAATTTGAAATTTTATTAACATGTGGGCAAATCATGGTATTAAACTGAAGTAAGCTATTTTTAGTTTCTGTTGTAGATAAAATTTGGTTCTAGGATGTGATAGGCTGTGTTGGTTATGCATTGTTGCACAACAAATTACTTCAAAATGAAGTGACTTAAAACGACAATTGATACTTACTATTTCTGTTTCTTTGGGAGTGGCTTAGCTCAGAGATGTCGGTGAGGGATGCAGTGTCTTGAAGGCGTGGTGGGGCTGGAGGATATTTCCAAGAGGGCTCACTCATGTAACTGGGAAGTTGATACTGGTTCTTGGTAGGAGGTCACAGTTCCTCTCCAAAGAGGCTCTCCACAGGCTGCTTGAGTTTCTCAGGACATGGTGGTTGACTTCCCCCTGGGTGAGTAATCCAAAAGAAGGCAAGATGGAAGTGGCAAAACCTTTGATGGTTTAGTTGTGGAAGTTACACACCATTAACTTCTGCCACATTGTCTTCTTAAGAAGCATGTCATTAAGTACAGCTCACATTCAAGGAAAGGGAAAATTGGCTCTACTTTTTGAAAGAAGTGTCAAGGATTCAAGGACATTTCTTTTTTTTTTTTAGAGAGGGGAAAGGGGGAGGGGCAGCGGGAGAGGAGGAGAGAGAATCTAAAGCAGGATCCATGTGGGGCTTGATCTCACAGCCCTGAGATCATGCCTGAGCCAAAAATCAAGAGTTGGACACTTAACCAATGTTACTTTAATACATTTGTATATTATAATATGATTGCTGATGTAGCAATATTTACCACATAATTATAGTATAATATTACTGTCTATATTCATTAGACTGCATTAGAGCACTGTGGCTTATTTACTTTTCATTATGAGTTTGTACTGTTAAACACCATCACTTTTTTTTTTTTTTAATATTTATTTATTTTAGAGCAAGAGAGAGGACACAGGTGAGCTGGGAGGGGGATGAGGGGCAGAGGGAAAGAATCTCAAGTAGAGGCTGTCCTGAGGGTGGACCCTGATGCACGGCTCAGTCTCCAAGACCCTGAGATCGTGACCTGAGCTGAGATCAAGAGTCAGTTGCTTAACCAGCTGAGCCACCTGGGTGCCCCAACCACCATCACTCTTATCTCTGCACCCCACGCCTTTTTAACCGCCTTCTTAATTTTACAGATTTAACTTTTTAGATTCCACATGTAACTGATACTGTATAGTATGTTTCTTTCTCTGTCTGACTTACGTTGCATAGTGTAATGTGCTTAGGGTCTGTTCATGTTGCTGCTTATGGGAAGTTATCTTCCTCATGGCTGAGTAATTTTCCATTGTGTATATATGCCCCATTTATTATTATTATTTTTATTAACATAATGTTAATAAATGTTATTAATGTTACAAATAATGTTATTTGTTTCAGGGGTACAGGTCTGTGAATCATCAGTCTTACACAATTCGGTGCACTCACCATAGCACACACCCTCCCCAATGTCCATCCACCCAGCCGCTCCATCCCTCCAAACCCCTCCCCTCCAGCAACCCTCAGTTTGTTTCCTGAGATTAAGAGTATCTTACGGTTTGTCTCCCTTTCTGGTTTCATCTTCATTTTTCCCTCTCTTCACCTATGATACTCTGTCTTGTTTCTCAAATTCCTCATATCAGTGAGACCATGTGATAATTGTCTTTCTCTGATTGACTTACTTCGCTTAGCATAATACCTTCTAGTTCCAGCCACCTTGTTGCAAATGGCAAGATTTCATTTTTCGATGGCTGCATAGTATTCCACTGTGTATCTATACCACATCTTCTTTATCCATTCATCTGTCAATGGGCATCTAGGCTCTTTCCATAATTTGGCTCTTGTGGACATTGCTTAAATGCTGCATTTTTAAATCCATTCACCTGTGATGGACATTTAGGTTGTTAACATATCTTGGCTATTGAGAATACTACTATGATAATCATTGGAGTGCAGGTATCTTGAAGAAATAGTTTTTACTTCCTTTGGGTATATATCTGGAAGTGGAATTTCTGAGTTGTATGTAGATCTATTTTTAATTGTTTTGAGGAACCTCTATATTGTTTTCCATAGTGAGATTGAAGATATTTAGAAACTACCACAGTTCTTTCCTGCATGCTGCATTGGCGTGCTTACTGGTCCAGTGTGGCAACTCACGCACTTACCAGGATACTCCTGAAGAACTTCTTGCCTGAGACTTCTAGGGGCTTAGATATTTTAAGCAAACAAGAGCAAACTCTGACATTCTCATAGTCATGAATTCCAGTGTAGATTTTTTTCTTGAAAATGGGCATTCTGTTTTAGATACTATACCTTATTTTATGTCCTGTCTTCTAAGAAAGGTTTAAAAATATGTGTGTGCTATGCTTGGAGGATGCCTATTAGATAGTTGATAAATGAGTGAGCGAATCTTTCAAAGAAACAAACCCCCCTGCTGTTGCAGGGTACTGCCACCAGATGGTGCCAGAATCTTACTATACGTAATCTTTTTGCACTCTAGCGGGACCTCTTCAAGTGAGTTTGTAACGGCAGTGTTCTACAGTTATAAAGTTACTTAAATAGCAAAAACTGAACTTAAGATTAACTAAGAACTAATTTAAAAAATGTTTTAGAATACTTTTTAATACTTTTTCACTTGGCATTTGTCAATTCTTTCTGAATCCAAGTGTTAGTTACCAGCCACGTTGGTCTTTTGTCATGATCTGCTTGGTGGACTTGGAGCACAGATACTCTGACTGCATTTTAGTGGCCAGTTCTGTACTTCCTGTTTTAGTTACAGGTAGCCTCTTCAGTTGTTTTGGGATTTTTTTTCAGTTGACTATAGGGAGTATTTCTATTTACCTTTTATTAACAAAATTTTAATGTATATTATATATATATATATATAAGATTAAATATATTCTGCATGTGTAAGTTATGAAGTCTTATGACCCTATGACTTAATAAGAACCAGAACAATACCAGAACCATTGAAACTAACCGTGGGCTTCTCCCTGATCCTATCTTTATCCTTCATTGAGATGTAATCTTTGTTCTGAATTTTTACCATTCCTAAAATTTTTTTCCCCTATAGTTTTCTTTTACTGTCTATGTACCTAAATAGGTGCCATGACATTTATTTAGTTTTGCTTTGTTTTGAGCTTTATTAAATCATTTCTGTGATTAATTCATATCATATCTCTTCTGTGAATTATTTTTTTTTCGCTTAATAATGTCTTCTAAGATTTACCATGTTGTTTCAGGTGACAGGAGTATAATTCCCTTTTCCTGCTGTATCATATTCCACTTTGAAAATATGCCACGATTTATTTAACTTTTTTCTTGTGGGTTGTTTCTAGTTTGAGGCTAATATAAACAAATACTTTGAAAATTGTACATGTCCCCTGCATCACATGTACAAGTATTTCGCTGGGACAGGGATTGTCAAATTACTGCCCAATGATCAAATCTAGCTTGGTGTCTGTTTTTGTAAACAAAGTTTTATTATAACACAACTATGCTGATTTGTTTATGTTTTGTCTGCTGCTGTTTATATGATAGAAGGCAGAGTTGAGTTAGTTGTGGTAAAGATCTCATGGTCTGTAGAGCCTAAAATATTTACTATCTGGATCCTGTCTAGGGTATCTACCTTGGAGTGATTTCCTGGTTATAGGATATGTGCATAATGCAACTTTGCAGAATCAGGACAAATTGTTTTCCAGAGCAGTTGTTCCTGTTTGAATTTCTACCAGTGATGTGCAGGAATTCTTCTTGCTCCATGTCTTCATTCCTTGGTATTATCAGATTTCTTAACTTATGCCCATCTTTGGCATCTATGATCTTAGTTTTCATTTTCCTGATTTCTAATGAGCTTGAAAATTTTTTTCACAAATCATTTGGTTATTTCAAAAGCAGTTTTATTAAGGTACAATTTAACCACTATAAAACCTCAACGATTATTAATTGGATAATTCAAGTAATTTTCTAGTAAGTCATCACTATAGTCCAGGTTTAGAACAGTTCCATCACCTTAAAAATTTCCCTCATGCATATTTATAGGTAATCCTTGCTTCCATCCTCAGCCTAGGGTACCCACTCATCTGTTTTTCTGCTTCTATCTATATATTTGACTTTTCTAAACATTTCATATAAGTGGGATCATCTAATATGTAGTCTTTTGTGTTTGGTTTCTTTTACATAGTGTGATGTTTTTGAGGTTCACCCATGTTGTAGCATGTAGTAGTAGTTTGTTCCTTTTAACTGTGGATTTGTATCGCGTTGTATGGCTGCAGCACATTTTGTTTATCCATTCCTCAGTTGATGGACACTTAGATTGTTTCGTTTTCACCCAGCAGGAATAATGCTGCTATGAACATTCATGGATAGGTCTTTGTATGGGCATAGGTTTTTGTTTCTCTTGGGAGATTACTAGGAGTGAGTGGATAATGGATACGCTGAACTTTTTAAGAAACCCCAGACTGCTTTCCCAAGTGGCTGTACCATTTCACATCCTCACTGGCAAAGTGTGATGGTTTGTTTCTCCGCATCTTCACTAACATTTAGTATTGTTTATCTTCTTGATTTTCGCTATTCCAGTGGGTGTGAGTGGTATTTCATTGTTGGTTTTTTTTTTTCTCCCCCTTGCACCACTGGGGGACAATAGGCAACCCCATCCGCACTCTCACAGCCAGGCTTGTTGTGGAATTGCCAATTTCATTGTAGTTTTAATTACACTTCTCTAATGACTAATGATATCGAACACCTATTCATGTGCTTACTGGCCATTTGTGTATTTTCTCTCTTTTTTAAAAAGATTTATTTATTTATCTTAGAAAGAGAGAATGCCTGTGCGTGAGCAGGGGGAGGGGCAGAGGGACAGGGAGAGAAAATCTTCAGGCAGACTCCCTGCTGAGTGTGGAGCCCCAGGTGCAGCTCCATCCCACAGCCCTGACCTCATGACCTGAGCCAAAATCAAGGGTCAGAAGCTTAACTGACTGAACCACCCACGCACTCCCTTTTGTGTATTTTCTTAAGTGAAGTGTCTAGTCAGATTTTTTGCCTATTTTTTAATTGGTTGTTTTCTTGTTACTGAGTTGTAAGCATTCTTTATATATTCCGGATACAAGTCCTTTATCAGATGTAGGATTTGCAATTGTTTTCTTCCAATCGGTGGCTTGTCTGTTCATTGGTTTCTTCATGGCAGCTTTTGGAGCCCAGTCTATGAGTTTTTTTCTTTTATTGATGGTGCTTTTGGTCATCTCTACAAATTCTTTGTCCAGCCAAAGACACAGTGATTTTTGCTATGTTTTCTTCTAAAGTTTCAGTTTTAGGTTTTACATTTTGTTTATGATCTATTTTTTTAAAGATTATTTATTTATTTGACAGAGAGACAGAGATCACAAGTAGGCAGAGAGGTAGGCAGAGAGAGAGGAAGGGAAGCAGGCTCCCTTCTGAGCAGAGGGCCTGACGTGGGGCTCGATCCCAGAACCCTGGGATCACGACGGGACCCGAAGGCAGAGGCCTTAACCCACTGAGCCACCCAGGCGCCCCTGTTTATGATCTATTTTGAGTTAATTTTTGTGTGATCTATTGTGAGCTAATTGAGTTAATTGCATACTGACTCTTTTTAAATATTTTATGATAGTTTGTATAAATTAGAATTATTTGTTTCTTGAATATTTGATAAAAATTTTCTGAAAAATTGTCTGATCTTGGTATTTTCCTTGTGGGAAGATTTAAAAAAATGAAATAAATTCCTTTAATGCTTTATGGGACTATTCATGACTATTTATGGTTTTCTGTTTCTTACTGAGTAGTTTTGGTGAGCAGGGTAGCCTGCTCCCTGTCTCTCTGCCTACTTGTGATCTCGGTCAAATAAATAAATAAAAATCTTAAAAAAAAAGTCTGGTGAGAGTTTAGAGTATTATTATTCTTTGCCTTTTTTTTTTTTTTTTAAAGATTTTATGATTTATTTGTCAGAGAGAGAAAGAGAGAGAGAGAGAGAAAGCAGGGTGAGGGGCAGGCAGAGGGAGAAGCAGGCTCCCTGCTTAGCAAGGAGTGTGAGGTGGGATTCAGGACTCCATCCCAGAACCCTGGGATCATGACCGGAGCCTCAGGCAGACAATCAACTGAGCCACCCAGGTGTCCCTATTATAGTCTTTTCAAAGGACTGTGCTTTTTGTTGTTCTTTTTTGGTCCTCTCTTTTCTTCTACTTCAGTGATTTATTATCTCCTTCTATGTAATAGCATGTTTTGTGAGATTATTTCTACACCCCAAAAAGTTATGTACATTTAATCTATTAATTTTCAGTTTTTCTTTCTTTCTTTTTTTTTTTTTACTCTGCTCTTGTGGGCTGTGAATATCCATTGCTTCATTTTTAAAATATAAAATGAAATTTATTTTATATAGAATTTATTTATATAAAATGAAAATTATAGCAGTTTCATTTTTACTTAGTTTTAATGGTATTTTAAAATTTCCATTATGATTACTTCTCTAATTCATGAGTTATTTGGAATTTTTGAAAATCTAAATTACTTATTTAAAAATTTATCTTTTAAAAATTAGATTGTTAACCTAAATTCATTAGTCAGAGAACTTTATGTGATACTGATTCTCTAAAAATTTCTGAAACTTGTTTTAAGGTGTAATATGTGATCAACTTTTATAAAAATACTCTAGGTGCAATTGAGAAGAAGGATTATTCTCTAATATTTAAATGCTCTGCATATATGACCATTAAATTCAGCTTGTTATTTGGGTTGTTCAAATCTTCTTTATCTTTACCAACTTTTTTTTCTCAGCCTGACCTAATAGTAATTTAGAAAGGTTGTTAAAATGTTGTTGAATTGACAAATTTACTTGTAGTTCTATTATTTTTTACTTAATGTATTTTGAGTCTATTTTATTGTGCTTTGACTTAACACATTTAGAATTGTCCTATGTTTTTAGAGAACTGAACCATGTACTTGGTTCTTCTATATAGCACTTGTCACTGTTAGAACTGTAGCGTTCGTATGCTTAATTAGTGCATGTCTTCCTCGCTGGAGAATAAATTCCAAGTGGGCAGGGTTATGTCTTTATAGTTAGATTCACAGGATTAGCATATGTAGGAGGTACTTAATAAGTATTAGTTGAGAGAATGAGTTTGTATTTAAACACTTACGTAGTGCTTGTTTACTGTAATGCTTTGGTTATTGCTATGTCTTTCATATTCTCTCCTTGGATCTTGAAATAAGCCAGACTTTAGTGATTTTTAATGTTATATTTATTTTGATTTGTATACCATTAAAAATTATCACAATAGTACACTTAAGGAATATGAGTTTTCTACTTAACTGATCTTTTTTTTTTTTTTAAAGATTTATTTATTTGACAGACAGAAATCACAAGGAGGCAGAGAGGCAGGCAGAGAGAGGAGGAAGCAGGCTCCCCGCTGAGCAGAGAGCCCGATGCGGGACTTGATCCCAGGACCCTGAGATCATGACCTGAGCCAAAGGCAGAGGCTTTACCCCACTGAGCCACCCAGGCGCCCCCTTAACTGATCTTTTATTGATGAACATCAGTGATTTTTTCATTTTAGGAGTTTTTTTCTTAAATATCTCTAATATCTGTGTATCTTAGCTGCATATTTATAGATCTGTTAAATATTGCTGTTTAACAAATCATTCCAAAGTTTAGTGGCTAAAAACAGCAAGAAAGATTTATTACCTCACAGTTTCTGTGAGTCAGGAATTCAGGAGCATCTTAGCTGGTTTTCTGGTTAAGGTCTCATGAGATTACAGTCAAGGTATTGGTGAGGCTGCAGTCATCTGAGAACCTGACCGGAGGTGGTGGGGATGCTTCCAAGATGGCTCACTTATGTGGCTGGGAAGTTGGTCCTGGCTCTTGTTGGCAGGAAGTTTCAGTTATTGGCCACCCGGACCTCTCCACAGGACTACTTGCCTGTCTTCCTGACATGGCAGTTGACTTCACCTAGAGTAAGTGATCTTAGAGAACAAGGCAGAAATGGCATTGTCTTCTATGGCCTGGCTTTGGAAGTTACATAGCATTACTTCCGCTGTAGTCTGTTACACAGACACACCTGTTACAGTGTGGGAGGGGAGTACAGAAGGGTGTGAATACCAGAGTGAGATCACTGGGTCCTTCTTAGAGCCTGGCTATTACTGTATATGTGTGTTGATATATGTATGCATGCGTGTGTGTGTGTGTGTGTAAGTCTTTTTTTTTTTTGAAGATTTTATTTATTTATTTGATAGACATAGATCACAAGTAGGCAGAGAGGCAGGCAGAGAGAGAGAGGAAGGGAAGCAGGCTCCCCGCTGAGCAGAGAGCCCGATGTGGGGCTCGATCCCAGAACCCTGGGATCATGACCTGAGCCGAAGGCAGAGGCTTTAACCCACTGAGCCACCCAGGCGCCCCAATGTGTGTGTGTGTAAGTCTTAAAAAAATTTATTACTTCTCTCTTCCCAGAGACTTTGTGGTAGACAGAATTCTGAAATGGCCTCCCAGAGATGCTGTGCCACAATGCCTGGAACCTGCGGATGCGATGAGCTAGCATTCCGTTATTATGGCATGTTCTGTGGCACAGTTGACTTTAAGACAGGGAGACCTACTGATCTGCTTCCATGGGCCCTTGAAAACTGAGCTTTCTCTGGCTAGAGGAGAAAGCAGAAAGATCGTGAGAAGGAAGGTAGGGAGGTGGCCTCTCGATGCAGTGAGCAGCCCTCGGAGGATGGCCAGAGAGGAAACAGCTCAGATCCGCAGCTGCAGAGTGGGCGGTTTTGCCGCACTGGCATCTTGATCTTGGTCGGGTGAGACTGAGCGGAGAGCCCTGTCAAGCCCATCCAGACTGACTGCTAACCTACGGAAGCGTGAGAACCTACAGAAGTGTGAGATAAGAAACGGGTGTTGTGTTAGGCTGTTAAGTTTGTGGTAATTTGTTACAGAACGATAGAGAACTAATATGGTATCACTGGAGGTGTCTAATTAATTGCCTTGCATGATCTCTGTTTCTGGTTAAAAGGTCAAACCTAGAGTCCCAGATACGAGGTAGATGTCCCTGGTGAGAGAGGTAAGGCAACTGGTAGGATAAACTTAGATGAGGCCTGGAGACGAAAGAGGGAGTAAGAATAAGTCTGGAAACATTCTGCTAGTGTTTTTGTAGCTGCTCCTTCCTGATGCCCAGTTTCGATTGATGTGGACGTCGCTGAATCTGTGTAGGTGCAGTTACAGCACTGAGATCAAAAGTGGAAGTAGAGAAGCACTCCTCGTGCCGAAAGCAGAAGCAGCAGAGGAGAAACCAAAGCAAAACCGCCTCTGCAGAATCACAGATGGAACTGAACTGCGGGGCTTTGTCCCATTCCCTGGGAACATCAGATTCCTTACTCAAGGAATATCTAAGCAGATAATTCGGCATCTGCTATTACTAATGATGGGTAGTAAAGATATGTTTGAAATTTAAAGTTTAAAAGTTTACATAATGTGGAGGTCAAACCACATGGTAGCCTTCTCATAGGGGATCATGTACATTAAATCAGTGTTTTTCAATCATGTTTTCATTTTCTCCCCTTATGAGCTTTTTAGACATTTTTTTTCTAATGAAGCTTCCTTCCCCATGGGATTTTAATCCCACAGATACACTATATACCTGTTTATGTACTGTCTGTTTATCTGTGTTTTAGGTTGAAAAAGAATAAAATCTAACCACCCCCATCCCAAAAGCAGGTTTCATCCTTGGGGTCAAGATCACCCCTACTAAGAATGTAGAATAAAGATGCTAATATGACTTGGTAAAATTAAGGTTGTATTTAAAGGGATCGCCAAAAAAAAGGGTTTTCATACTGCAATCCTGAGGTTACTGGACTAGAGAACTGGTCCAAACTCATGTCAACAGACAGGTATTTAAGATCTGCATATCTTTGTTCAAGAGTACCTCTGGAAGTGTAAACCTATGAAGCCTGCCAAATCTTCACAACATTTGAGAGGGACGATTATACACAGATCCTTGCTCTAAATACTGAGAAAGGATGTAGCACGTTTTTACTATTGGTATTTCCTGATGCATTTCTATGCTTTGTTCATGATTTAAGTAGACCAGTTGTCCTTGAGCGGGTCAGTTTTGCTTTGGAAGTGACTATTTTTGTCACTTAGTCCTATTTTGGCATCCTGATTTTTCCTCAGAACAGTTAAATATGCAGTTCTTATTCTTTCTTATTGGCAAGGTTAGCTGTGGCCTGCAAGATCATTGGAGCTATTAAGGCAGGATCGTAAACTGAAGTGCCTTCAAGGACCAGGCATGTGATAGGAATGCATAAACAGTGAAGTACAAGACATGAATTTTTGATTGGTCAATTTTGGCTGCTTACACTGCTTATAACAGCAGCAAACATTTATTTTTCTTGCTCATGGGTGTGTAGGTTGGCCAAAATGGGTCTCATCTCCTTCAGAATACAGCCAGGTTAGGTGTGCTCCATGTTTGACAACAGCAGTAGGATTACTAGGGAGAAACTTCCAATTCCATTCCTTGACCATAATCCGCTGACGTGGTTTGTTTATCCTGTCCAGTGTTTTGAAAGGCAAGATAAGCCCCTGTCCTAATACAGGATCTTAGCGGGTGTGGTTGATTGGATCATTGCTCCTAATTCTTCGCTCACTTCCTGGTTTAGAAATAAATGTCTTTCTCCATAAAGATTTCATAGAATCTTTTATATAGCACATGTTATATGACTGTTAAATGGATGATGATGTCCCTTGATACTGTTTGGTGTTTTCTTTTTTAACTGTGAAGCTTGGGGTACTTGTCATTTCCATGTCCTCCTGTGTTTTTCTGCTCAGTTCCCCTCCCTTCTTTTTTGTCCCTTCCCATGTTCTTGAAAGATAGAAGTTGTTAATATGAAATAAGGAGTAGTGGAGAAAATCCAAGATATAAAATCTTCCACATGTTGATGTAAAGTAATTTAAGATCAAGGTTTTTTTCACAAGGCAAAGTACTACCTGGCCTTTCTGAGATTGAGATTTTGTTTGTTGTTTGTTTTAGGATTTTGAGAGTTAGTTATTTTTCAAATGAATTCTGTAGATCGAAGGCCTAATCATGTTTCTACATGATTGTAGAGCAAATGGAGACAAAAGATGGGTGAGGGGCATCATTTAAAAAAATGATATGAAGTTTCCAAAGCTCTTTTCTCAGATCAGAACCAGGCAGTCCTTAAATTTTCTTACGTGAAGTAATGGTTTGGCAGATGGCCCATCCTGTTGCCCCCATCTTCAGTGAGAGGAGAGTTAACTTGGTTTTAGGTCCTATCAGGTCCAGGTTTCACATTCATCTCAACCATTCAGTCTCTCTAAAGATTAGAATGACTAGGCTTCATTTTTACTTCAGTACAACTAGACTTTCTTTGCTTAGGAATAATTCTCTTTCTCCTTTAAACTAATTGTTAATATTTGCTTTCCTGTTGATATTTGAGTGATCCTCACCACTGGTTATTTTCTTTCAGTTCTTTTATTTCTCAGGCAGGGTTGAAGCCCAGGATCTAAACTATATGAAGCTGATTGTATTTTACTGGTGTTTTCTGTGTGTAAATGTTGTATTCACTCTAGAGTTTCCAAGAAACAGCTAACTGAGACTATTCTGGTTTGGCATATTCTCTCTTTCTAACCACCATTGGAGCTGAACCTGGGAACTGAACACAACTTGATACTTTGTGGTTTGGCTGGGAGAATTCAGAGCTAAACTATCTGAAGCTAAAAATTATTAATGTTGAAATGTTTTAACCCACTAAGTAAACCTGAAAAAATAATGAAATTTAACTCCAGTCAGCCCATCCGAATTGCATGCAGCATAAATTTTTTTGAGTCTAGAAAGAGAGTGAAAAATGTATGAAGACGATCTGAGATTGCTAAAGAATTAGAAATTAGTTATTTTAGCTTAAATTAATGTAATTATCCAACTTCAAATGCAAAGTCAAAACAAAACAAACAACCCCAGAAATCTTATAATGTTATTCACATAATGTTCTATTTTTCCCTAGACTATGCTGAATAGTACGTGAAAATATGAAGTAGAAAAAATACTAGTTCTACTTAAGTTTTCAGATTTTTTTTACATGTTTTCTTTAAAGATGGAATAATGAGAATACCTTACATTTTCATGAGACTTAATATATTACTGAATGTTTTCATGTGTATCATTTTAATTAAAATAATGGCCTGTTTTACCTTTCCACTAAAAATCGCAAAGGATTTAAGGGGTTTAAGCTCATTAAATTTTAGAAAGTATATAAAACCTGGTGTGTAGGGGTGCCTGGGTGGCTCAGTGGGTTAAGCCTCTGCCTTCGGCTCAGGTCATGATCTCAGGGTCCTGGGCTCGAGCCCCACATCGGGCTCTCCGCTCAGCGGGGAGCCTGCTTCTTCCTCTCTCTCTGCCTGCCTCTCTGCCTGCTTGTGATCTCTCTCTCTCTTTGTCAAATAAATAAATAAAAGCTTAAAAAAAAACCCAAAAAACCCTGGTGTGTAGATAGTATGTATAGAAAGGTAGTCCTCTGTTCCTCCCATTAGTTAGCACTCTGAAGAGTAACTGTTTTTCATTTTCTAGATCCACTTCCAACTTTTACTGGCAAAAATTACTTTTCCTCTGATTTCTGATAATTAATTTGATCCATACCATCTTTGATAATGATAAAAGAGTGTTTGGGGCTCTTTAAAACTAGCAGTTTCCAAAGCAGAGTATGTAAGATGGTCCATTAGTTTGTGGGAAAAAAAATTTCTAACTTCTAGTGGTATTTCAACCTAAAAAGTGAAACAAACCTTAATGAGTATTTAATGTATAGAGTGACACTGGCATCTTCACTTGGTCTGTGTGTCAGACTGTCATATGTCAGGTATAGTCCATGAGGAAGTATTACAGAAGGTTTGCAGAGGCACCTTGCTGTACCTTTATTTTCAGCGTACTGGGATGAATTGTAGTTCTGCATACCTAGTTAGGTGGATTTTGGATTTGACTAAACCAAATCTCACAAAACAAACAAACGGCAAAAAGATTCCTGCGAAGAAACTGTATACTGGAGTCCATACTAATAATGTGCTAGGAGTGAACCATGTGCATAGACGAGTCAGCTGATGAATCTCCCTTGACTAGTGAAGTCAATCCCCGACAATCTAATTCCATCTGAGAAGACATCCAAAATTTTCTGAAATTCTAAGGACAATTTGATATAAGGGATTATATCTATTACCCTTTATATTGAAACTTTTGTTGTTTTTTGTCCCTTGAAATACTGAGTAATGATAATAGGAAGCCATCATAATTAAGAAACACACAGGATAGGGCGCACGAATGGCTCAGTCAGCTGAGCATCTGACTCAATTTCAGCTTAGCTCATGATCTTGGGGTTGTGGATTAAGCTCCGCGTCAGGCTCTGTGCTCAGCATGGAGTCTGCTTATCCTTCTCTCTCTGCTCCTGCCTTACTCCCATGCTTTTGCTCGCTCATTCTCTTTCTTTCAAATAAATAAATAAAATCTTAAAAAAAAAACCAAAAAACACATGAGATAGGAAGACAAACTTCCATAAGTTTTTAGTGACATTTAAAGTCAAGTGATACAAATTCAATATGTAGAAAAATATCACTAAAATTAATGATAGATATTTAAAAGCCTCTTTTGAGTTTTCTTAATAGTAAAAGACCAAATGTAATATATTATTAATATTAGGGACACACTTATTCTTCCCGTTACAATAAAATGAATGAAATAAAGCATAGAAAACAATACGGCAACAACTTAAATGGATTCATTTGTGGACAGATACTGTCAGAAGTTATATAGAAATCATTAATTTAATTAGAGAATTAAAACAGATTATTCAATGTAGAAAGATGCTATATAAACTACAGAAGTTTCTACCATGACCCAGATGATCATTTTAGCTTGATTTTGTTTCAGTAACGAAATACAGGAAGAACTAAATTTTTTGTGTGTGCCATTAAAGTAAAGATGGGTCAGAGAAGATATATTCTCCCAATAAGCTTCCTGAATATAATACAATGTTTATATGACTTCTTGAATATAAATAATTTCTTGAACATAAAGCAGTGTTTATGAGGGAATTGCCTGGGGTGATGGTAATGTTCTGACTCATAGGGGTTTAGATTACATGTGTATATACATTTGTTGGAACTCATCAAATGGTAAACTTAAGATTATGCATTTTACTGTATGTAAAATTTACCTTATAAAAGGAAAGAAACATGTTAAATTCCTATTAATGATATACATGCTGAATTATTAAGGGAAAGCATGCTGAGGTCTCTGACTTACTTTAAAATGCATTAAAAAAAACTGACACTGAGACTGGCTCAGTGGGTGGAATGTGCTGCTCTTGATCTTGGGGCTCTAAGTTTGAGTCCCACACTGGGTGTAGAGATTACTTAAAAATAAAATCTTTAAAAACCAAACCAAATCTGGGATAGATTGATGAATGGATAGAGGGATGGGTTGTTGGATAGATTAGGCTAGTCTAGTCATAGTAGTAGTAAAAATGGTAGGTAAGTGGTAGGTATATGGACAGATGTTCTCTCTCAAGATTTTTTGAACTTTTCTGTTGTATTATCCTTAGGCTATCTGTAGCAACACAGAAGTTGATATCGGATGTGTGGAGAGTGCTTCAGGATGATATCAGCGTTGTTAATTTTTATAAAAACCTGGTTAGTGAAGTGAGGAATCTCTCTAGCACTCTGTAATGAGATGGGGACTGACCATGAAGATCATTTGAATCCCAAGGGCTTCTTTGGGATTCAATCTCACAGCAAAGAAAAGAGCTGTTGAATTCTACCCACTGAGGATAGGTGAAATGTGTTTTTAAATGAAAAGATATGTCAGATTTGCTGACTTTTTTTATATGAGAAGTGGCTATGTAATATATTTCATAGCAGATTAAAAATTAACCAACCACCCAAATCAGTGGTATACTCTGACAACATCCCTTTAAAGTAAAGGTAATGTTTTGGGGTGCCTGGGTGGCTCAGTGGGTTAAGACTCTGCCTTTGGCTCAGGTTGTGATCTCAGGGTCTTGGGATCGAGCCCCGCATCAGGCTGTCTGCACAGTGGGGAGCCTGCTTCCTCCTCTCTCTCTGCCTATTCGTGATCTCTCTCTCTCTCTGTCAAATTAAAAAAAAAAAATCTAAAGTAAAGGTAATGTTTTAATAATGAGTGAGAAAGTCAGTGCCTTTTTGAAGACATTAAAATACAGAGTGTGTTTTTTTTTTTTAAATTTTATTTATTTGACAGAGATCACAAATAGGCAGAGCAGCAGGCAGAGAGAGAGAGAGGAGGAAGCAGGCTCCCCGCTGAGCAGAGAGCCCGATTTGGGGCTTGATCCTAGGACCCTGGGATCATGACCTGAGCCTAAGGCAGAGGCTTCAACCCACTGAGCCACCCAGGCGCCCCCAGAGTGTTTTTAAGAATCATTGCTTGAAAATGTTTCTTTTATAATGTTATTTTTGTTGTCAAAGGTAACTGTGTTTTGTGAAAACTTTGTTATCTGCACACTTAAAAAACCTGTAACAATATTTGCTGTACTGTTGAAAAATCTTTCAAATAAAGAGTTTTTATTTTTTTTTTCTCCTTTTTTTTTTT
>NW_019154104.1:960331-969985 GCF_002288905.1 Enhydra lutris kenyoni
AGGCAGAGAGAGAGAGAGGAGGAAGCAGGCTCCCCACAGAGCAGAGAGCCCGATGCGGGACTCGATCCCAGGACCCTGAGATCATGACCTGAGCCGAAGGCAGAGGCTTAACCACTGAGCCACCCAGGTGCCCCTAAAGAGTTTTTATTTTTAAACCAATTGTTAAAAATCTTAAAATGCAGTATCTTTTGATTATGTTGTAAGAACAATTGATTGACATGAGGAAAGATGGAAATTTATTAGCCAAAGTTCAACAAAAACTTTTGCTAATTGATGGAAGTTATTGAAAAACGAAAATAGTATGAGCGATGTATTTTAAAAATTTCAGTTCTTACGTTTTTGCAGTTATCCCTTTCTCAACTAAACCGCCATTGCATGTAAATACTGAAATATTTGGAACCTAGGACCTGACATTTCAATTACTGAATGACAAATACTTAAATAATAATATAATTTCATTTGTTATTTTCATTATTATCATCATTGTTTCACTAAAAGTGTTAGGTTTTTATGAGAATGAAAAGATCTGGGGGCACTTGGGTGGTTCAGACAGTTAAGTGTCGGAATCTTGATTTTGGCTCAGGTCATGATCTCAGGGTAGTGGGATTGAGCCCTGCTTTGGGCTCCCTGCTCGGTGGGGAATCTGCTTGAGAGTCTCTCTCTTCCTCTGCCCCTCCCCCTTGCCCCGGCTCAGGCTCTCTCTCAAGTAAGTCTGTATTTAAAAAAAAAAAAAAAAAAAAAAAAGACCTGGGGATGCCTGAGTGGCTCAGCCAGTTAAGTATCTGCTTTTGGCTCAGTCATGATCTCCAGGTCTTGGCATCGAGCCCCATATCAGGCTCCTTGCTCAGCAGGGAATCTGCTTCTCCTTCTCCCTCTGCCTCTCCCCCTGCTCATGCTCTCTCTCTCTGTGTCTCTTTCTCTGTATGTCTTTCTCAAATGAATGAATAAAATCTTAAAAAAAATATGTGCAACAAATAAGATATGAGGGGCACCTGGGTGGCTCAGTCAGTTAAGTGTTTGCCTTTGGCTCAGGTCATGATCTCGAGGTCCTGGGATGGAGCCTCACATGGGGCTCCCTGCTCAGCGGGGAGTTTGCTTCTCCCTCTCCCTCAGCCACTGTCCCCCCTCACGTCCCCCACCCTGTTCATGTGTGCTTGTGCACATGCTGTCTCTCAAATAAATAAATAAGATCTTTAAACAAAATAGGGGTGCCTGGGTGGCTCAGTTGTTAAGCATCTGCCTTCAGCTCAAGTCATGATCCTGGGGTCCTGGGATCAAGCCCCGAATTGGGCTTCCTGCTCAGTGGGAAGCCTGCTTTTCTCTCTCCCACTCCCCCTGCTTATGTTCTCTCTCTGTCAAATAAACAAATAAAAATAAAAATAAACCTTTAAAAAAAAGGATATGAAACTATTTTAAATGCTTATTTTAAATGTTTTAATCCCTACTTTATATATGCTTTATATTGTATAGAATGTATTAGTAAAATAGTATGTATATAATAAATATGTGTACATTGGAAGACCATAATAAATTTTGTTTGTTTTTGGTTGGTCAGACTATGTAATCAAAAAAGTTTGGAGACCCCTTTCCACTGATGACTCATGATCTGGCAAATTGTTATTGGTATCAACAATTTATTCTGAAAGTCTAAATCACTGTTTAGAGATTATAATAAATCAGCACATGGTTTCTAACTTGTGAGCTTTTGTTTTTTAATGTTGAGCCTTGATAAATGAAGGTTAGCTTTAGTTTAAATTTTTAGACTATGGTTCTCAAAAGTGTACAACAGCATAAACATCACCTGGGAATTTATTAGAAATGTAGATTCTCAGGCCACATCCCAGACCTGTGAACCAGAGATGCCGGTTAATAAGCTTGCCAGGCAATTCCAGTGCTCACTTGTTTGAGAACCACTGGCACAAGCGATGTAGACTCATGGGTCATCCCTGCTTATTTCTCCCTACTACTTCATGATGTATTTAAGACAGTTTATTCAAATATTTATAGTCTAAGTCTTAGCTCAGACTTTTTCGTCTCTGAGATTTTTTTTCTCTCTTCCTTCCCTCTTGTTCTTTCCCTTCCTTTGTGAAAAATTGTGTTACAATTATTAGTGTTACTTTTACAAAAGGTATAGTGTTTCGGTTCTTAATATTTGGATGCGGCAGCCAGTGTGACAAATAGCATATGTTTAAAGGGGATATATATATATATACACACACATACACACACACACACACACACACACACATATTTATATATATATATATTTTAAAGACCATTTATTTATTTATTTGACAGAGAGACAGAGAGAGTGAACGAGGGAACACAAATAGGGGGAGCGGGAGAGGGAGAAGCAGGCTTCCCTCAGAGCAGGGAGCCCCATTTGGGGCTCCATCCCAGGACCCTGGGATCATGACCTAAGCTGAAGGCAGATGCTTAATGACTGAGCCACCCAGGCACCCCTAAAGGGGATTTTTTAAATAACATTTTCAAATTAATTTTTTTAAAATATTTTATTTATTTATTTGACAGAGATCACAAATAGGCAGAAAGGCAGGCAGAGAAAGAGGGGGAAGCAGGCTCCCTGCCGAGCAAAGAACCTGATGCAGGTCTCCATCCCAGGACCCTGAGATCATGACCTGAGCCGAAGGCAGATGCTTAACACATTGAGCCACCCAGATGCCCCTCAAATTAATTTTTATTCATTACTTCTAGTTGTACTTGAGAATTTCCTATTTTTTTCCATCTCTATCCTCTTGATTTCCAAATTTTGTAATCTTAGAATAGCTTTCACCAACTAAAATTTCAAAACACACTTCAAAGTATGAATCACCTAGAGTCAACCATTGTTGAATTTTGTTACAGTTGCTTAATCTTTCTCTGTACACACACACACACACACACACACACACACACACATTTTTTTTTGCTGAAGCATTTGAAAATAAATTGTATACATCAGTACTCTTCACTCCTAAATTCTTTACTGTTCACAATAAAGATCAAAGTAGCTTTTTAAGGGACTAGTACAAAATTGTTCTAAAAGGCCAACGCATAAGAAATGCTAAACCAATTATTAAAGCCTCTTAAATATTTTCAAGTTCCTTTTATAAATGTCTTAATGAGAAAAAGATACATAACTCCCAGTTCTAAATGTGTATATGCACCCTCTAGCCTCTCTTAACCAAAGCTTTTCATTTGAACTACAGAACACAGAGCATGATTTGAATGACTATTTTCTCATTTTTCCCCAAGATGGTATCTAGTATCAATTAGGACATATAGGGAAGGACTTAATTCCTTACAATGGATGTATTAGAATATTTAAGGGACATTCTAAGGAATGTTAAGATTTATTAAGGAACTCCAGGAACCCAGGTTAATGGGACTGTGCAAGTGTCAAGTTCTTAAAAGGATTTTGCTTTGACTACTTGTGATATTTATGTAAGTAATTTTTTTTTTTTTTTTTTAGATTACAGGCCCACCAGGTTGTGGAAAAACTCAGTTTTGTTTAATGATGAGCGTTTTGGCCACGTTACCCACCAACATGGGAGGATTAGAAGGAGCTGTTGTGTACGTCGACACAGAGTCAGCATTTAGTGCTGAAAGGTGGGAGATTTAATTCTTTTCCATTGTAATGTCCTATTTTATAACTTATTTATAGCATGTAACATTTTCAAACAGGTTAACATTTACCTTTTCTTTGTGAGAATGCAGAATGTTAGATGTTGTTTTAAATGAATTTTCCTTTTAAGATTAACACAGGAAGCAGTTTCTTTTTGTCTTTTCTATCCCTTTGTCATTGGCTTAAGTGAGATTCCTAGATAAGCTGTGTTTTGCAGAAAGTCAGGAAAAAAGTTTAAGAAACAGAGGGAAGGATGTTAAGTAGAAATGGGGAAGAGGGAAATTTAATTAAAAAAGGCAAAAGGTAAGGTGCTTTGTAACTCATTTCTAGTTGAGAGTAAAATATTAGTGAATGGAAAAGTTGCACATTTCAAAATACATTTTGATTGAGAAGTATTTCACTTTAATCTTTGCAACAGTATGTTATTCAACATAAACACACTGATAGTGTATCTGTGCTTGGGAAGGAAAGATTTCCTAATTTGGAAGGGACCTTTAACATTCTATGGGAGGCATTTGGTTATTTGGGTAATTCTGTACATCTGAAAATAAGTTTGGTCCTCCTCCTCCCCTGCTCTGATTAACCTTCATGAGCAAGAGTACTTATAGGTCTGGAGACTGATTCAATTCTGTTCTTTTAGTCAAGGCGTAGTATAGGTATAGTCCTTTGAGTCTGTCTTTAACTGTGTCATTATGTCTCTCTCTTATTTCTCTCTAAGGATACTAGTTAGATCGAAGTGTATTCCATGACCAGATAAGTTCCAAATGGATTATTTTGCCTGGAATTTATTTTCTTTGTTCTGTATTGCTTGTTATCTATTTTCAGCATATGCCATAAGTTTGTCAGCTTTGTGAGTTTGTGTTATATCTTTGTATCTTCAAAGCCAAATCTAGTGACTGACACACATTAAGTGCGCAGAAAATGTTTGATAATGAATGGACAGGCATTACTCTCAAATTGTGAAAACCAGACACCATTTCCTACTAAAAGGAATGAGGGTTTTGGGGAAATGGCTGCTTCTAGCACTGGTGCAGGAAATTTTTAAGTTGAGTCTGAAACATATCAGATGACCAGGAAGTTATCAAAGACCACTTAGGACTCAGGAGTCAACCTGAACAGGTTCCCACTGGCCAAAGATGAGACACACTGACCACGAATAAGATAATAATGACAGTAGATTAAAACTTGTGAACTATGTTTAAATTCATAAATCTGTAATATAAAGAAATGAAAAGCAGCTAATTGGCAGTATAGGAAACTTTAGAGAAGTAACTCGTTAGTTTGAAAATGAGTTGAGAAAAAAGGAAATCAAACATCTATTCTTTTTCTATATGAACTATATTACTGAGTAACAAATAGGTCTTTTTACAGGAGTATTCCAGCAATAATAAATGAAGAAGGACTGATAGAATATCATCAAATTAAAAACCCCAGCAATCTAATGGACCTAGGCATTGAATACTGTGATATAATAAGAAATCCGTATTTTGTCTTTGTCCTGGTTCTTGGCCAAAGAGCTTCTAAAACCTTTGGAATTTCCCAAGTTAATAGAGGTGCCAGGCGTATCATTTGTTATTCATAATCAGCACCTTTCAAACATACCTGAGCTTATGCTAATGTGATTATTTTTGGTGGGGCCCTGGAAAGCTTCAGATGGGAGTTGGTGGCCAGTCACGTGATTATAGAGTGGGAACTTTCAGCTTCACCCATTCCTCCCAGCCTCTGAGGAAGGGAAAGAGGCTGGTAACTGGTTAATTGCCAATGGCCAGTGCTTTAATCAATAATGCCTATGTAATGGGATCTCTACAAAAATCTCCACATGATAGGGTTTGGAGAGCTTCTGGGTTGGTGAATACAAGGTGCTGGGAAGGTGGTGTGCCATGGAGCCCTCCCCAATCTTTTCTTGAGTTGTATCTTTTATTCTTGTAATAATTTGGTAATAGTAAGTAAAATGCCTTCCTGAGTTCTTTGCACCATTCTAGCAAAATTATTGAACTTGAGGAGGGTTGTGTGGGAACTCCTATTTTGTAGTTGCTCAGTGGGTCAGAAGTAGTAGTAGTATTAATAGTCCCAGAGGTCTAGGACTTGTGATTCAGGCCTTGACGTGGGGTGGGGGGCAGTCTTGTCGGTCTGAGCCCTTAACCTGTGGAGTCTGAGCTAACTCCTGATAGTTAAGTGTCTGATACCCAGTTGATGTCGATAGGGAATTAAAAAATTGCTCGGTTATGGAAAACTCAAATATTTGATGTCAGAAGTATCATGAGTGAAAATAGCTCATAAACATAAAGGCTTAACATCACAAAAAGAAAACTACTCATTGTGGTACCTCCTGACGGAAGACTAGTCAAGCCTGAGTGTGATCAAGCTTTCAGACCCAACTACTAGTTTACAGCATATATAGAGAAGAGAGGAACATGTTAAACAATACCAGAGAGATGTAATCTGAACTGTGGCAAATGACAGAACAAATGATTCTTGGAGTTAGAGTTGGAGGAGGAACCTTTGGATTAAAAGGGATTTGAAAGGTATATTGCTGTCATCACATTGTATGCCTTAAACCTACACAATGTTATATGCCAGTTATATCTCAATAAAGCTGGGGAAAAAAGATGTATTGGTCAGTTCCAATGTGATGAACTTATTTGGATCTTAAATAAATGGTAAAAAAGAACGAAAGCATAAGTATATGAGACCACTGGAAATCTGAACACTGAAATACATTTGATGCTAACACTGATAATCAAGACATTGGTTCACTCAGGTTGTCCAAATGAAATGTACTGTTTAAAATGCCAGTGACTAACCTTCAACAAGCTAAAGGAAAGTTGGAAATGAGGTAAAATTTTAGTCCCTTTATTGGAATTTTATTTCTTCCCCCTTTTTTTTTTTTTTTAAGATTTTATTTTTGAGTAATCTCTACACCCAGTGTGGGGCTCAAACTCAAAACCCCAAGATCTAGGATTGGTTGCTCTACTGACTGAGGTAGCCAGGTGCCCCTGGAATTATGTTTCATAATTTACAGGGAACCTTAATGAAGGTCATTGGAGGATAGGGGTTGAAATTTACATTGTTTTTACTTTTCTAGTCTGTTCTGCACAGGCTGGAAGAGTATGGTCATCTGGCTGCCACATGGATTGCGTTCTGAGGTGTGGTGATAGGGTCAGGTGGAATCAAAAGTACCAATCCTCCTTCTGGAGTAGCTCCTTCTCCTTCTGGAGAGTTCGTCATGGGAGGTCAGAGACTGGCGATGGCTCTGTACTGCCTGGTCCTATTTCATTTGTGCTATTACAGCTTGACCCCTATTTAGATTTATTGAGGGAAGGTTAGTTAATCAGTTAGGAAAGCTTTCTGCTGCAATACCCACAGAGCAGTGAGTAGGTGGTTGCGGGCACTGATCGGGCCGAGCAGTGATGACAGGGAGACCTAGTAGGGCTGGGGCATTCCCAGTCAGTGGGAAGGGAAATGCCAGCTATCTGTTTTATCAGGAAAATATGTTTTTCAGAATAGCTGTCTCCTTCCCTCTGCTGATTTCCTTTTCATCCTCTGGAATTGTCATGCAGATTTCTCACTGAGACACCCCTATATGCAAGGGAGGGTGGGGAAAGGAGGGGGAAAAGATTGTTATAATAAGTATGATAAGTTTCCTAGGGCTGGTTAACATGGCTGCCTGAGTAAAATTGGGGTTCTCATAGTAAAGAAGAAGTGGGGATAGATATTGGTAGGTAATTAGTGTGTCTGTCACCACTGGGATCATTTCTGGACTTAGAGAAGAGGTAACAGCATGGAAAATGAGACTCAAAGAAGAATATGTTTTAGCTTTTTGTATGCCTCTGTATGTAGCAGTGTCTTCATTTTGTGCATACAAGCAAGCTGTCTTATCAGCACAAATGAGAACGTGAGTTGAAGGATTATTCTGAGGAAGGTTAAAGGATTTGTGTAAAGGGGCGCCTGAGTGGCTCAGTCGGTTGGTTAAGTGCCCAGCCCTTGATTTTGGCTCAGGTCATGATCTCAGGGTCATGAGATTGAGACGCACATCGAGCTCCATGCTGGGCATGGAGCCTGCTTAAGATTATCTCTCTCTCCCTATAACCTTCCCTGTCCCCCATCCCTCTCCCTCTTGCTCTTAAGAAAAGAAAACAAAACAAAAAACTCAATTTGCGGGGCGCCTGGGTGGCTCAGAGGGTTAAAGCCACTGCTTTCGGCCCAGGTCATGATCCCAGGGTTCTGGGATGGAGCCCCGGCATCGGGCTCTCTGCTCAGCAGGAGGCCTGCTTCTCTTCCTCTCTCTCTGCCTGCCTCTCTGCCTACTTGTGATCTCTGTCTGTCAAATAAATAAAATCTTTAAAAAAAAAAACTCAATTTGCTTATAGAGAATTTAGGGTAAATGATACAAAGTGGAAAATAATTGTAATTTTTAATTTTAATAATAAATTGCAAGTTACCTTTTGTTATCAAGAAGGAGGGAAAAAAAGGAGGAGTAAATAAAACTGTGTAAGTTTAAAATGCATTAAAAGAAAATAAGAACCTTGCAGTTGATGTATTTAAAAACATTTTGGAAAGATTAGTTATATATATATACTTTATATATATGAAATTATATATTTATTTATATATAAAGTTATTTATATATTTATATATATTTTAGTTATATATATACACTTTAAAAGCATATATATATATATGCTTTTAAAGATTATTTATTTTAGATAGAGTGGTATAGAGAGAGCATGTACATGCACAGTGGGGAAGGGCAGAGGGAGAGGGAGAGAGAGTCCTAAGTAGACTTGGCTCCAGAGCCTGTCTTGGTGGGGCTCGATTTCATGACCCTGAGATCATGACCCAAGCCAGAAGATACTGAGCGTTGGTCACTCAACCAACTGTGCCACCAAGGCACCCCAATTAGTTTTGTTTTTTAAAGCAATACACCAGTGTATTTTTATATATCTTTGAGAAGATAATCTAAAATAGTATGTTAAGTATGCTTGTTCACCTTAGACTAAAATTTTATCTCCAAACTAATTAATAATAGCATAATAGTAGAGTCTGGTACTAACCCTCAGGTATTCAAGGAGTGCCTTGTGGAGAGGGGAATGTTAAGCAAGAAGAGTTCTGGATCTGCCTTTCTGATTCAGAAGAGTCTGTATTTATTTGTTTAACCTATTGGACTTATGCTTAAGATCTGATATGGTCTTAGACACTCTGTGCTTATATATACCTTGAGAATATGGGTAAAGAGATTAATCTAGTGACCTGTACAGAAATTTTGGTGACCATGAGAATTCTAGTATATGTGAGTTGAGGGACTACTGTCTTATCCCTGTTGGAGGTAATTAGGAAAAGATGGAACTAGAGTTAAGAATGAAGAAGGATGGTAAATAGTAATAGAGGTTTTCAAAATATAATTTTGGGAGAAAAAAATGGATAAAGGATGATAAAGCTGGGTCTTAGAACTGCAAGTGGGTATGTGTGTGAGGCAAACTGAGGGACTGAAACAAGAGATGGGGCCCTGGACTCTGGCAGGTGGGGGCCTGGGGAGGTGGGATATAGGATTGGGAATTTAGGAGGTAGAAGTGGACAGTCCTGAGTTGTCATGAAATCAGAAAAGCTCGGAAAACTAGGAAGAAATATGTAGTTCAACAGGGGAGGAAGACATTAAATAATCACAAACATGTAAAATTGTAACTATTAGAGCTCCGTGTACAAAGGAGAGGTGTATGTTGTATTTTTCTGTGTGGAAACAGTGGCCAAGCTTAGATCTGAGGAGCTGCCTGTCACCTTGCAAGGTGCCAGGTACCCCACAAGCCAGTGCCCTCCAATCCCTAGCCAACTGTTTATAAGGTGTCAGTCTTTCTGAATCAGTGTATCAGAAGGGAGGCATGTAGTGTTAGTGGCTAGCCATGACTTTGGGTCATTAGGAAGGTAATTGCCAGTGTGGTCTTAGGACCATTTACCTATTTGCTTGTTGGCATGAATCCAGGATCTTTGACGTGGGGGCAAACAATAGAGAGAGAGAGAGAGAGAGAGAGAGA